>NC_057800.1:449303357-449463793 GCF_018294505.1 Triticum aestivum
CCCTGGTTCCTCCCGCGACGCCACGCAGCCCCGACCCCTCTCACTTCTCCCTGCTCTCTCCCTCTCACTCCCCTGCTCTTTCCCCTCATGGCCGAAGCCGCCATGGCCACTCCGCTGAGAAACACCGCGGCCAGCTACCCCCTCGCTCCCACGATGCATCCCTGAGCTCCGCCCTGACCCCGTGGAGCTACACACGCGACGCACGCGACCAGAGGAGGCCGCAGTCGACCGGAGCGTCGTCGTCTTCATCTCCGGTGCCCGGAGATCGCCGTCGTCAATTCGTCGTTGCAGAGGCTTCCCCGAGCCCACCGAGCTTCTCTCCCGACCCCTCGTGAGCCCCTGTCCATTTCCCCTCTCTCCCCGTGGCCGTCCGTGCCTTCTAACCACCCTGGCTGTCGGAGCCGACAGTTCCTCGCCGCCGGCGATGTCGCAGACGGTGCTAGAGTCACCGTAGCCAACTCCCGAGCACGGCAACGTGCTCAGCACCCTTCCAGGAGCCGAGCGCGCCCACCCGTGCAACCTGCCGTGCCCTCTAGCCCTTCCAGCCGCAACCACCGAGCTCCGGCCGCCGCCTCGCTCGCCGCCGACACCGATTCCGGCCGCCCCGAGCGCAACTGACTCCACCAGGAGCTTCGGCTCGTCCCCAGCTCCTCCTAGATGCCCTCCGCGGCCTATTTGGTCGCCGGAGTGGCCAAAACCACTCTCGCCGCCGCGCTAATGGTCGCCGCCGGCGAAACTCCGGCAGGAGCCGACGTGGCCAGTCATTAGGGCCTAACTACCCCCCCCCGCTAATCAACCCCCTAGGCCACTGACAGTGGGCCCCAGGGCTTAGTCAAAACTAACCAGCCCGGGTCAACCGGGATTAGTCCCTGTGTCACTGACCAGTGGACCCCACTGGTCAGGTTTGACCCGGACCAGCCCCTGTTGACTATGCTGAGGTCAGCATGACCTAGTGCTGACGCAATAATTCCTTTCTGGAATTTAGATAATTATTAAATGATTTATAAAATTCCAGAAAATTATATAAACTTCTAAAAATCATAGAAAATTAACCGTAACTCCAAATTTAATAAATTATATATGAAAAATTATCAGAAAAATTCAAGGAATCCATCTGTACCATTTTCATGCATGTTAGAACAACTTATCACTACTGTTTAGGGCAAATGAAGTAAATGGCATTTGAATAATCACATATGGAGTTTGAATTTGAATCTTGGATTCAAACCAACTTCATTTAATCTGGTTTTAGGTGCATTAGCCCAAAACACATTCATATTGCCATGTCATAGCATGCATCATATTGTGCATTGCATTGATCGTGTTTTCTGTATTTGCCGGTATTTGTCCCCTCTCGATAGACGTGATACCGATGATGTGATCGTTGACACTGATGAAGACTCAATGTTATCTTCAGAAGTGCCAGGCAAGCAAAACCCCCTTGTTCATTCCGATACAATCCTACTCTCTCGCTCCTGCTCTCTTTTACTGCATTAGGACAACAACGACATATCGTTACTTGCTGCGGTAGCTGAACCCATTTATCCTCTGCATGACCTGTCATTCCACAGTAAATAGATGAAACCCACTAGCATGAGTAGGAGTTGTTTGAGCCTTGATGTGCCTACTCATTCATGTTTGTTTGTCATTCCTGCTACTGCTTAGAGTTGAGTCAGGTCTGATTCATCGGGGATGAATCAGAGGCGTGTGAACATGTCCTACTGTGTGAGAGCTAAGTGTGTGAACACGATTTGGTAAAGGTAGCGGTGAGAGGCCATGTAGGAGTACATGGTGGGTTGTCTCATTGCAGCCGTCCTCAGGAACTGAGTTCTATGTTCGTGATCCATGATTCAGCTACTACCATACATTGGGCCCTGAAATATGACCCCGCTCGACTTCTTATTCACCCTAGTCCTCTGTCTAGGAGTTGCAAGTAGTTTCTGGTGTTTGTAGCCTACTGGAGGCCGTGGACAGCGCTGACCGTAGGGGTGGGCTGTGATGCGGTAGGTACGTGGCCGGGTGTACCGAATACCCGTTAGGTATCTCGGGAACCCTGTTCACATCGTTCGGGGCCGTATGGGAAACCTCGGCCGGACTCCCTGCGGATGGAACCTGAATAGGCGATAAACCTGGACTAGAGACTTAAGTGTTTAGGTAGGTCGTGGTCTACACCCACGTCGGCTTTCGCTTGAAGTCTGCCGAGCACATGTCGTGTGCAGACGCTAAGTGGTGGAAACATGTATGAAGAAGTACACCCCTGCAGGGTTAACATCATCTATTCGAATAGCCGTGTCCGCGGTAAAGGACTTCTGGGTTGCTTATATCAGTTCATAGACAAGTGAAAGTGGATACTCTAAAATACGCAAGATAAGCGTGAGTGCTATGGATGGCGTTCTCGTAGGGAGACGGGAGCGGATCCATAGTGGTGTATTGATATGGTGAATATGTGGACTCGTGTGCGCCACCTCAAAAGAGTTATTTGCAGTCGTAGTTCAGGATAGCCACCGAGTCAAAGCTGGCTTGCTGCAGTCAAACTCCACCATCCCCTTTGTTGATAATGATGCATATGTAGATAGATCTGATGTAAGTCTTGCTGGGTACATTTGTACTCACGTTTGCCTATTTTACATTTTTGCAGAGAGACTTCAGTCTCACTAGTAGTTCCACGTGGACTTCGACGTTTAGCTTGATACCTCAGCTACGATCTTGTGCCCTCGGCAGGATCTGATAGATAGTCAGGCTTCTCAGCCTTTTTCATTTATAGATGTCTGTACTCAGACATGATAGCTTCCGCTTGTGCTTTGACTTGTATGCTCTGATTGTTGGGTCGTGAGACCCATGTTTGTAATATCTCGCTCCTCGGAGCCTATTGAATAAACTACTTGAGTCATAGAGTCATGTTGTGATGCCATGTTGTATTTGCACATATCGAGCATATTGTGTGTATGTTATTGAAATGCTTGGTATGTGTGGGATCTGACCATCTAGTTGTTTATCTTTAGTAGCCTCTCTTACGGGGAAATGTCTCCTAGTGTTTCCACCGAGCCATGGTAGCTTGCTACTGCTCCGGAACACTTAGGCTGGCCGGCATGTGTCCTTCTTCGTTCCTGTGTCTGTCCCTTCGGGGAAATGTCACGCGATGAACACCGGAGTCCTGTTAGCCCGCTACAGCCCGGTTCACCGGAGTTCTGCGAGCCCAGTGCTACAGCCTGGTTTCACTCGCTGATGACCGACACGTTCGATGCTGGGTCATGGATGCCTGTCCCTGTAAGTCTGTGCCACTTTGGGTTTACGACTAGCCATGTCAGCCCGGGCTCTTTATCATATGAATGCTAGCGACACTGTCATATACGTGTGCCAAAAGGCGCAAACGGTCCCGGGCTAAGGTAAGGCGACACCCGTGGAATACCGTGCGTGAGGCCGCAAAGTGATATGAGGTGTTACATGCTAGATTGATGTGGCATTGAGTCGGGGTCCTGACAGCGTTGGTATCAGAGCTTGACTGCCTGTAGGATTACCAAGCCAAACTGGTCGAAGTTGAGTCTAGAAATTCTTTAGTTATATAAGGGAATTGATTGTGGGATGGAACGTAAGGCTCTTTTACTCCTTATATCTTATGCCTTCTGATCTGAGTCATCTTATCTTTCCTGCGGGGATTAAGAACTAGGCTATCTTTTCTTCCATCAGGATCACGTGTTACTAATCCGTAGACTTATAAGATTGTTGGACTTAAGCCTCGTTTCAGTCCCTATTACTTCCGTATGTTAAATTGTTGATCTCGAAACCTTGATATTGTGCTTCTGAGTGGTTATGCCACCGTTTTTGTGAATGTCTCAAATCTTTTCTGAGCATTTACAGCCGTTATGCTGTCCGAGTCATCCCAGGTTTCTAAGTAGTCTGATGCAATTGCAAAACCTTTCTTCCTGTTTCAATGTTCCCATGGGCCAGATTAACCACACTAATCAGTGAGTTGAGGTACTCCGTTACCTTGACATATATGTTGGAGATACTATTATGGCCCTAGGTGTTTAGGGAGTCACCTAGTAATCTAGCAATGTTTTGTGATCCCCAGTGTGATGATTTTGGCTTTTATTCTCGAAAGCATCCCGTGATGCCACTTAGTAGTAGGTATTCTACTCCTTGGGTTTTGAACCCGAGATTCACCCTACTTACTTCATGTTGATAGGAATTGCTAGCTCCCTTAGGTTATTAGTAACCTTTGCGATAGTCCTTAAAATCCGTGGTATCTTCTTCTTCCAAATACCATGAACTACTTATGGCAGAAGTTCCTCGTTGAACTGAAATATCACAACAGGATTATTCTTGATGAGTTCTCCGTTATATATTGTGACTCTGCCAGTTCTACTTTTCTGCATGGGTTATCCGGAAGAAACATGTGAAATTCGTTCGACATGCTAAACCATGCATCCACAACTCAGAAAATCATATGTTCCTTGAGTTGTCTCTCTTTAGTTGCATTCTGACCCTCGTCTATCAATTGATAGTCAAGAGTATGTGCGTTCGTTCATCGATGCCTATGACTCTTGTGGTCCGTCAAGCCATTCTATCGCAGAATGACTAGGAGAAACAAACTCCATTACCTCTTCCATATCTAGGATTGGGTCAAAGTAGTTGTGTTCCGCAGATCAAGTTACAATCTAGCTTCTGGTCTGCTCTACCCTGAAGTATTACCCTCTTTATGACATGAATTTCATGAGAATTGCACCACCTTTTGTGAATTCTTGACATAGTGATACTTCTCGCCATCCTTTTTCATTCCTCGGCCCTCATGTTGATGCAACCGGAATACCGACAAATGAATTGTGATGTGTGAAATCAATACTGCTAGCAACTCTGTTGCTTGGTAGTTAAAGGATAATAATTTCATTCTTAGTATGTTGGTTTTCGAATCATCCTTCTAAGACTGATCGTGCTACCTAGTCCTTATTTCGATGCACCCTTCGATTGATGAGTTAGGGTCTTGTCAAGTCCTCACTCATTTGATCATATCGTCTTGCCCTCAAAAGCAAGATTGTTCTCGAGCTTAGTAACACACCGGTGGTTCGTGACTTTCCAAATATCTTCTTGGAGGTGTTACCGGGTTGTCACCTGACCGCTATGTTGAGTTCGTGATCAAGTTGGTTTCTTGTGAACCACCATCTCTCCAAGAATCGGTGTTAGATATCCCTGAGCTAGTTGGTTAAGCTAGACAACAACTTGGAGAGTTGGAAGATAAAAGCTTGTCTGACTTAGTTCGTTCCAGAGGGATATTCTTGTGTAGTGTGTGCTGAAGAAAGATGATATCTTCATCGATTGGTCCTTGTGATCAGTTGCTGGACCTATTGTCTTATCAATCCTTTGATTTGAGTGTGGGCTATCGTCAAATCAAATCAGTACCAACGATGCTCGTAATGTTGTCTTATTCGTGGTTGATTCCTCGAGCATACACCATTACATCTTTGGTCTGACCAATGCTATCACCGTGTTCACTTAACTATGGAATTCCTTTTAAAAGGGAACCTAGATGAATTGTTGTTGAGCCCATTGACAACATCCTTATTCCCTCCATGATTTTGTTGAACATTAAGTTAGTGTTGGAAACTTTTGAAAGCATTTCTTCATGCTAGTTCATGGAGCAAATGTTCGGATGTAAGAAGTGACTTCCTCCAGTCCATGTGCATTTGATGCAAGTTGCCGCCGTGGATTCGAGAAAGTCAATGTTGTTTCCTTTGGAATCATCCCAAGTCAGTCATGCATACGTGCGAAGTATTCTGTGGTCTGGAGATTTGCAACCTCCATTCTATATGTATATCCTAGCACACCAAGCCACTGATTGATTTGTTCAAGGAGAAGAAGTTCCTTCTTAAGAGTATACCTTATGCAAGGACTTCGATATCCTCGATGATGGTTCCCCTCCTGAACTCGGTAGTGTTTTATTATAAGACTACTTTGTGGTCATGCTTGTCTGGGACAACGTGTTCACATGTTGTAGCAGAACCAGCTCATGTTTTGGAGCTTGCTATCGTAGTTCATTTCCCGAGAATCTCGCAACGTCATCTCGTCGATTGTGTTGCAAACTTCCGTTTTTCTTCCTAGACTCGATGAGTCTGGAATATCCTGACACCAACCAGATCTGAATCTCAGGCAGACATGATGGTTGGAATATTTTCCAAGAATTATAATATTGGTCGCGCGATAACCGGTAAAGTGGATGTCGTGGCCAACACACCCAGCCGGAAGACCTGTTATTATAATATCTTGATTGAGGAAGTTGGCCACCTCCCCATAGGGATTTCGTAGGATTACTCCCTAGTTGCCCCTATGGATTTCTGTGTTCCGAAGTCCGACCTTTTTACTTGATGTTCTAGATATCAAACCATATCTATGGGTGGGTTACACTAGCACATCAAGGAGAACATTAGAAGCGGAGTGCTAAATGTCTCTCGGTCGATCATCCAGATTTTTATTTCCTTGGCCCCACTAAGGTGAAATCTGAGAAGGTGTTATCTTCCTTTGCATCTGCATCATCCATCATTAGCCATTATGGTAGCAAGTTGTGTTGCCAGGATCCTTGACACGGATATTGGTAAAACCTTGATGATTGTGGAATTGCTCAAGTTCTTGAGAGCACGCACAAGCGCTACATGTTACCGTCGACACTAACTAGGTTTGCTCTCAACTTCCTCGGAAATGCTATGACCTCTTCAAACAGTGAATTCACTCCCTATTGTTGGGTTCTTCCCCAGTTACCAGAATCATTCCCAGCATTTGCATTTTGCTCCCAGCTTGCACCGCCAATGTGCCATTCTACCACGGGTCTCTTCCATTTCCGGTGATAAGCAAAAATCATCCATTACGTTGTCTTCAACAAGGTAATCCACATCATCCAAGTTTGAGTATGCCATTCTGCCGACCCCCTCCAAACGATCGCTCGAGAATTGTCTTAGGCTGGTTTAAAGAGTTTCAATGATCTTTGAATCAAAAGTAATTCTTTTTGCCACTTAAGGGGATGTATCTTCGAGTCACCTTTCCCTAAGGTGTATCGTTATGGTATCATGGCAATTCAACTCCTCGCTACGTTGACAACCGATTACCACCTTAAGCGTGAAGTTGTTGTCTACCTAGTGAACTCTCGTCATCTGTCTCACTCCTTTTCTTCGGATCTGTGCTTCGTCTCTCAGCTCAAGAGATGTTGCTATGTCTCATCCCATGAGTTGATCCCAAGTTGTTCGGTCTTCTCGAAGATCGATTGTTCTAGAGTTTCCTTTCCTCTTCTTGTCATGATTAGCTGGAGTTCTCAGAGCAAGACGACAAGACAAAGATGGTGTTCAAATCAACGTTCAATTGAAGTGCAACCGGATCGTGAAGATTATACTAGTTTGCGCTTCCCCTTCAGCTACCCTACGCTTGAATCTCGAGACGAGATTCTTGTTTAGTGGGGGTGAGTTGTCACATCCCTAGCTTCAGGCATTGCTCTAGCCTAGCTTCATGTGAGCATCATGTTTAAATTCAAATGAAATTTGAATTGAGGAATTTTCAAAGCCTCAGAAACCTCTAAAAATAACCAACAATTAAATCTTCTCAAATGTGTCCAAGGAAATGTTCCTCTTAGTCTCTGAAAATATTGCAAGGAGGTAAAACTCAAAACAATATTTTTGGTATCTCAGAGTTAATTATTTTGGGCCATTTGAATTAATCCAATAACTATTTGCTTTGGAGTTATATTTAATATATATTAAGTATGACTCCAATAATTCTGGAGGTTTGTGAGTGGCTCTGTATATATTTTAGCAAGCCACATAAAAATCTACAGAATTTATTTAAATGATTTAGTTGCTAAACTAAATCAAAACAAACTACAGAAAATAGAAAAACAGAAAAATAAAGAAAAGAGAAGGGAATTACCTGGCGCTCACCTGTGCTAGCCCAGCCCCCCCTGTGCAGCCCACCTGTGAGGCCCAGCCCAGCTCCCCACCGTCTTCAACCTCTGCCAGTAGGCAGAGGCGTGTCGACGCGCCCGCGCCCGAGCGCCACCTCCTGCTTCCACCTCCTGCTGCCTCCTCCTCCCCTGGTTCCTCCCGCGACGCCACGCAGCCCCGACCCCTCTCACTTCTCCCTGCTCTCTCCCTCTCACTCCCCTGCTCTTTCCCCTCATGGCCGAAGCCGCCATGGCCACTCCGCTGAGAAACACCGCGGCCAGCTACCCCCTCGCTCCCACGATGCATCCCTGAGCTCCGCCCTGACCCCGTGGAGCTACACACGCGACGCACGCGACCAGAGGAGGCCGCAGTCGACCGGAGCGTCGTCGTCTTCATCTCCGGTGCCCGGAGATCGCCGTCGTCAATTCGTCGTTGCAGAGGCTTCCCCGAGCCCACCGAGCTTCTCTCCCGACCCCTCGTGAGCCCCTGTCCATTTCCCTCTCTCCCCGTGCCCGTCCGTGCCTTCTAACCACCCCGGCTGTCGGAGCCGACAGTTCCTCGCCGCCGGCGATGTCGCAGACGGTGCTAGAGTCACCGTAGCCAACTCCCGAGCACGGCAACGTGCTCAGCACCCTTCCAGGAGCCGAGCGCGCCCACCCGTGCAACCTGCCGTGCCCTCTAGCCCTTCCAGCCGCAACCACCGAGCTCCGGCCGCCGCCTCGCTCGCCGCCGACACCGATTCCGGCCGCCCCGAGCGCAACTGACTCCACCAGGAGCTTCGGCTCGTCCCCAGCTCCTCCTAGATGCCCTCCGCGGCCCATTTGGTCGCCGGAGTGGCCAAAACCACTCTCGCCGCCGCGCTAATGGTCGCCGCCGGCGAAACTCCGACAGGAGCCGACGTGGCCAGTAATTAGGGCCTAACTACCCCCGCTAATCAACCCCCTAGGCCACTGACAGTGGGCCCCAGGGCTTAGTCAAAGCTAACCAGCCCGGGTCAACCCGGGATTAGTCCCTGTGTCACTGACCAGTGGACCCCACTGGTCAGGTTTGACCCGGACCAGCCCCTGTTGACTATGCTGAGGTCAGCATGACCTAGTGCTGACGCAATAATTCCTTTCTGGAATTTAGATAATTATTAAATGATTTATAAATTCCAGAAAATTATATAAACTTCTAAAAATCATAGAAAATTAACCGTAACTCCAAATTTAATAAATTATATATGAAAAATTATCAGAAAAATTCAAGGAATCCATCTGTACCATTTTCATGCATGTTAGAACAACTTATCACTACTGTTTAGGACAAATGAATTAAATGGCATTTGAATAATCACATATGGAGTTTGAATTTGAATCTTGTATTCAAACCAACTTCATTTAATCTGTTGCTAGTTGCATTAGCCCAAAACACATTCATATTGCCATGTCATAGCATGCATCATATTGTGCATTGCATTGATTGTGTTCTTCTGTGTTGCCGGTATTTGTCCCCTCTCGATAGACGTGATACCGATGATGTGATCGTTGACACTGATGAAGACTCAATGTTATCTTCAGAAGTGCCAGGCAAGCAAAACCCCCTTGTTCATTCCGATACAATCCTACTCTCTCGCTCCTGCTCTCTTTTACTGCATTAGGACAACAACGATATACTTGTTACTTGCTGCGGTAGCTGAACCCCTTTATCCTTTGCATGACCTGTCATTCCACAGTAAATAGATGAAACCCACTAGCATGAGTAGGAGTTGTTTGAGCCCTGATGTGCCTACTCATTCATGTTTGTTTGTCATGCCTGCTACTGCTTAGAGTTGAGTCAGGTCTGATTCATCGGGGATGAATCAGAGGCGTGTGAACACATGTCCTACTGTGTGTGAGCTAAGTGTGTGAACACGATTTGGTAAAGGTAGCGGTGAGAGGCCATGTAGGAGTACATGGTGGGTTGTCTCATTGCAGCCGTCCTTAGGAACTGAGTTCTGTGTTTGTGATCCATGATTCAGCTACTACCACGCATTGGGCCCGAAACCAATGGACCCTCTCGGCTTCTTGATTCACCCTTGTCCCCTGTCCAGGAGTTGCAAGTAGTTTCTGGTGTTTGTAGTATGCTGGAGGCCGTGCGCAGCGCTGACCGTAGGGGTGGGCTGTGATGCGGTAGGCACGTGGCCGGGTAAACCGGGCACCCGTTTGGTGTCACGGAACCCTGTACACATCGTTTGGGGCTGTGAGCGAAACTCCGGCCGGATCTCCTCATGGATGGAACCCGAATAGGCGATAAACCTGGACTAGAGATTTGAGTGTTTAGGTAGGCCGTGGCCGACACCCACGTTGGGCTTCTGCTTGAAGGTTGCCGAGTACATGTCGTGTAAACGGCGGTAAGTGGTGAGAGCGTGTGTGAAGAAGTACACCCCTGCAGGGTTAATATGATCTATTCGAATAGCCGTGTCCGCGGAAAAGGACTTCTGGGTTGCTTATATCAGTTCATAGACAAGTGAAAGTGGATACCCTAAAATACACAAGATAAGCGTGAGTGTTATGGATGGCGTTCTCGTAGGGAGACGGGAGCGGATCCATAGTGGTGTATTGGTTGGTGAATATGTGGACTCGTGTGCGCCACCTCAAAGAGTCGCTTGCAGTCGTAGTTTAGGATAGCCACCGAGTCAAAGCTGGCTTGCTGCAGTTAAACCCCACCATCCCCTTTGTTGATAATGATGCATATGTAGTTAGTTCTGATGTAAGTCTTGCTGGGTACATTTGTACTCACGTTTGCCTATTTTATGTTTTGCAGAGAGACTTCAGTCTCACTAGTAGTTCCGCGTGGACTTCGACGTTTAGCTTGTTACCTCAGCTACGATCTTGTGCCCTCGGCAGGATCTGATAGATAGTCAGGCTTCTCAGCCTTTTTCATTTATAGATGTCTGTACTCAGACATGATAGCTTCCGCTTGTGCTTTGACTTGTATGCTCTGATTGTTGGGTCATGAGACCCATGTTTGTAATATCTCGCTCCTCGGAGCCTATTGAATAAATTACTTGAGTCGTAGAGTCATGTTGTGATGCCATGTTGTATTGCACATATCGAGCATATTGTGTGTATGTTATTGAAATGCTTGGTATGTGTGGGATCTGACCATCTAGTTGTTTATCTTTAGTAGCCTCTCTTACGGGGAAATGTCTCCTAGTGTTTCCACGAGCCATGGTAGCTTGCTACTGCTCCGGAACACTTAGGCTGGCCGGCATGTGTCCTTCTTCGTTCCTGTGTCTGTCCCTTCGGGGAAATGTCACGCGATGAATACCGGAGTCCTGTTAGCCCGCTACAGCCCGGTTCACCGGAGTTCCTGCGAGCCCAGTGCTACAGCCTGGTTTCACTCGCTGATGACCGACACGTTCGATGCTGGGTCATGGATGCCTGTCCCTGTAAGTCTGTGCCACTTTGGGTTTACGACTAGCCATGTCAGCCCGGGCTCTTTATCATATGAATGCTAGCGACACTGTCATATACGTGTGCCAAAAGGCGCAAACGGTCCCGGGCTAAGGTAAGGCGACACCCGTGGAATACCGTGCGTGAGGCCGCAAAGTGATATGAGGTGTTACATGCTAGATTGATGTGGCATTGAGTCGGGGTCCTGACATGCATGCACGTATAGGTTGAGCGCGTGTCTTGTGTCGTGTGCTGTGTGCATGCAGGCGTGCGAGTGTTGCGTGTGTGCAAGGGTACGTTTCAGTGTTGCATGCATGGGTGCGTACGTGCGTGTGTTCGTGAGTGCATGTGTACGTGTCGGTGTTGCACGTCAGCATGCGTGTGTGTGTACGTGCCAGTGTTGCACGCCTACATGTGTGCGTGTCTTGCGTGCGTGCATGTGTACGTGCGGGGTGATGCTACACGTCAGTCGACTGACTTTTTCATCTCTGGTCATTAGATTTTCTAGCCATTGGATACGAAATCAAGGGCCTCCAGTTTATCATCAAACTCCACCCCCCTGAGCCACCAGCCACCAGCCACCACCAGCCGAACCGCCAGCCCCCGCCGCCCGCGCCAGCCCGCCCTCCTCGAAACCACTCCCCACCGCCGGTCCGCCGCCGCACCGGCCATCCCTCTAGCCCCCCCCCCCCTCGCCAAGCTTTTTCTTCGGGGATCCCCACCCCACCACCCAATGAACGCCCCCAACCACCGGTGACTGCCAACCAGAGGTCTCACGACTTCGAATACCCACCGACCACTAATTTATTACCATTTCTATCCTTCATATACGCGCTGACGGTGGGCCCTATGGTAATGTGTGCTGCTGAGTGTGGACCATTTGACTGGTCAATTGATCGTGTTATCAACAAATTACGGAGCTGTATGGTGAGCCAGTGACCATATGATCACCCTAAAATGTACTACTATTTTATTAACACAGTACAGACTCAAACTACCATTTCTTTCTTTCATATACGGGCTGACAAGTGGGCCCCACGGTTACGCGCCCCGATGGTGCAACACTAGTTGCGCCGCGTGGAATGTTTGACTGGTCAATTGATTGTGTCATCAACAAAATACGAAGTTGTACGGGTGAGCCAGTGACCGTATAATCATGATATCTATTTGTTTAACACGGTACAGATGCAAGGGCTCATATATACGCGCAAGCACTCACCGCTATAAGCGCACACACGCGAACCCTACCCCTATGAGCACCTTCGAGAGAGTGGGCCAGCACCTATAATCTTGAGATTTTACGAAGTCGCCACAGGTGCCTCGTAGTCGAGTGGAACGTCTCCTCCCACTGAACGTACATCGTCGGAAAATACTGAAATTAACACAAGATAAATGCAAGCACCGGGACTTTAACCTTGGTGGGCTCGAGAAACCACTGTCCTCTAACCATCCAACCACATGTTGGTTAGCACGACAAAATGTATGTGGTGACCGTGATGAGCTTATTCTGAAGTCCAGTGACCATATCGTGCTTTCGCTTCAAATACAATGATCGTAAGTGTCATCAACAAAATACGGAGCACGCATCAAATGCAAAGTCCGTCAGTGTCATCAACAAAATATGAAGATGTATCGTGAGCTAGATACCGTTGTACTATTGTATATGCTTATTTTCTTAGTGGCCGATTGCATGTGTGGTGTGGTGGGCACATCATTTCTAGTTTTGGTGGGTCAACATGAAGACTCATGGGTCGGTTCCATCCTGCGCCACATATAGGTTGGACCGAGACGTGTTATATGAAGACCCATGTGGAGGACTCACTACAAAAAAATACACTTCCGTGATGCTACGTGTTTGTCACAGTAGGTCGCTTTTTTTGTCATGCATGTACATCCATGACAAATTTATGATAGAATCAAGATAGTCATATATGTGCTGTCGTAGAAGTGTTCCATGACATTACCAAAATTATCCTCACGGAAGTGTCCACTTCCATGACGATAAATCATGCGTCACAGAAGTGCTTTCGTCAAGGGTGACCGACATGTGGCATCCACCGTAACGGAACACCGTTAAGCTATCGGGTCGGATTTTGGATCCGATAGCCCGTTAACAGCCCCGACCAATGGGAAATTTCCACGTGTAAAATTCTTATTGGCCGGACGAAACACGTGTCAGCTCGTCAGTGGGTCAGATATGTGCCTATGATACGTCGACACGTGGCACGGCCCAACAGAGGCCCATTCCTGTGAAAAGGCCGGCCCGTTTTACTTGGTCAAAAGGTGGCGGGCCAGCCCATGGAAAGCCTGTTAACGGCCTGTTCGCATATAGCCCATTTACAGCACGCTAACCCAAGGCCCGTTACGCCCTATCCTAATTAGGCCCGGTAGCGTCATCTGGGCCATCCAATATGATTCCAGCTCGTTTTCACTTCTGTCCCATGTATGGCCCATGACGTCTTTCGGCCCATATGAGGCCCTATGTAACTCTTGGCCTATTAACGGCCCGTGGTGAAACTGGCCCGTAATGAACAGTGTATCAATTTATACCCATTAACGGTCCGTTATTCTGTTGGGCCGTTTCCAGCCCATGTTATCTTTCGGCCTTCTCAGAGCCCATTTATTCTTGGGCTCATTTCCAGCATTCGTTTACTTACGGCTTGTTACTGTCATTTTCTGCTTGTGGGCCAAATTCAGCCTGTGGTTACAGTCGGCCCGTTTGTGGTCCGTTAATACGTTGGGCCGTTTTCATAGCGTCATCAAATACGGTCTATTAACGACGGCCTGTTACGGTCGGCCCATGAACGGACGATTCCAACTCTAGCCCATTTACGGCCATAATGCGGCCTGTTATTGGCCCATGTTTGGCCAATCGATCATACAGCCCGTATAAGGCCCATTGATGATATGGCCCGTAGAAGGCCCATTGTTTCTAAGGCCCGTAGAAGGCCTACTGTTTCTATGGCCCGTAGAAGGCCCGCTATTTCTACGGCCCGTAGGAGGCCTAGTGTCACTACAGTAAATATTAGCCCATGGTTATTATGGCCTAGTTTTAAAAAATAGGTTATTGCAGCCACTAGTTAACCGCGGAAAAAGAACTGCGATGACTACAAGCAAACAAATAAACAAGACAACATGGAAATAAATAAGCAAGCAACTAACGCTAGGCTATCACGACTATTACACATATTACATCCACTGGGCATCAAAGTTCGCCACCAGTGCAAATATAGGGAACAAAGCAGCATATCATATACACTGGCCGTCAAAATTGGCCACCAGTGCAAATAAACGCGGCAGCAAAACAAGAGCATAACTGAAACAACTTCAGAAGAGCTCAAGAAACGTTATCCTGGGTATCCACCATGCTGGCAATAAGCTTAGCAAGCTGATTAGCTTTGTCCTGTTTGGCGCTAAAATCCTCCAACGCTTGCTGTTGCACCAGAAAGTATGCATCTGAATGCTCCAGGGACTTCCGCAGTCCTTCCGCTTCTTGTCGCAACACAGCTGAACGATGTCTTTCAGCTTGTAGTTGCGACTCAAGAAACCGAACTGATTCAGACAGTGAGTTTGAATAGCTTGTGCAAGCTGTAGTGGCCAGTAACTCCAACACTAAACCAAGACAGGATGTGTCACTATCCTGAACCTTATCTGCATTACTTCCTTTACCGTTGCTTAATAAGGCACTCTTCCCCAATATTCTGTCAGCATTCTAAAAGAAGAAACAAGCAGACACATAACAAGTTTAGCATGTACTAGTATATGAAACTCATTTCGTTCAACCAGTTCATTAGTAAGGTGGACAGGATTAAACTACCAAGTCTTCTATTGCCAAGTACTAGTACATAATAAAAGCATCAAACAAACATATATCTATGTCCTATGGTAGCAATGGAATCTTAAATTAGAACAATTGTTCTTTAGGTTTAGGCACTTGTTCTACATAAACAGAGTACAGAAAGACGCAAGAATATAATACTTAAAAATAGAAAATGAGCTCATAGACCTTACCACATTCTTGGTTCGGGACCAGTACAGAACAAGGCGTTCCCAGTCATCGTCCAGTAAATGTGTCTCAGGAGAACGTAAGGAAATTTGATGAGTTTCTTTGCCGGTGAAGTACGTTTTCTTCAGGTAATTCCGGTACTGCCACCAAGCATTCTTGAAGATAGCAGAGGTATTAGCACAGGTTACCTCATCCTGAGTTTCCAAATCGGTCCTTCTCTATAGAGAAAAATGGGAAAATTTGCTGTATTATAACCAACATGGAGGTAGGATGTATGGGACGAAGCAAAGTAATTGCCTTGAATAACATTACTTACAAATAACTCCTAGACAAACACCTGCAATTGGCATTTTCCTTCATCTTCAGTATAATATTTCCAAGATGGGAAGAGATGCACATACGATTTAACAACATCAAATGCGATAGATGCTAAACTACGACTAGCTGGTTGTGCTTCCTCCACAGGAATAGGCGTACTAACTGGTGGAGTTGGGGTTCGCCGTGATAGTATTGGCCCTTTGGGCACTGGAGCTGCCTTACTAACTACTCTTGTTTGGGAGCTCTGTGGTGGAGATGGTGTTGTGTCAACAGGAACTGGGTTACTATCGGTTGGGGTTGGGGTTAGATTGGGTGAAGCTGGTTCTCTGTCCATCGTAGTAGGGGTACAATCTGCGAGAGTTTGGGTTATGTGTGGTAGGGCTGGTTCTTGTGCATGTACAACCTGGGTGCTATGTCCACCAAGAGGTAGCACTGTTTTATTTGAAGACCGTGTTTTTAGTCCGCTAGATACTGGCATCACCCGCTCCAATTCAAATGGCTGATAAACAGGAAACATAGTTGAATGTACAGACATTGTATGAGAGGCAGATGCAATAGATAGTGTGGAAAAAAGAGGGCATGAAATAGTTGACATGTATATTGTTTAACTAAAATGGATAGCATGACATAATTTCACATATATGATGTCTATCTAAACTGGATAGCATAGCATAACATAATTCAAAGATATGATGAATAACTAAACAGGATCACATGACATAATTCACCTACATGTTATCTAAGTAATCAGGATCGCATCATTTAATTCACATATGTGATTTATATGCTAAACAGAGGGCATTCGATATGATGTTTGAACTAAGAACATGGTGTTGAATATTGTGTATATGATGTCTAAACTATGCAATGCAAGACATCGTATGCATGATATGAGCAGTATAACCGTGCCAAGTTAGAGCATACACCTCAGTGGGGGAATAGGACTGGTCATCTGTCTCTGAATCCATCTCTGAGGAGCTATCGGGACCCAACAAGAGATCTGCTTCGACAGGTAGCACTGTCTGCTCTGAAGGCCTTGTTTTCACTCCAGATTTTTCCATCTCCCACCCAAATGGCCGATTCACAGGAAGAGTAGTTTAATGTACAAATATTGTCGACAAATGGAAATGTAATGAAGAAAAGGATGGGCAAGATATCATTCAAATATATGATGCCTGGTTAAACAGGATGGCATTGCACATTTCACATATATTATGGCTGGCTAAAAGACATGAGACTGCATAATTCCCATATATGATATAGAAACTAAACAGGTGGCATTACAGAACATGTCTAAACTAAGCAGATGACATATATGATGTCAAAAGTAGGCACTACAAGGCAACATATGCATGATATGACTAACATCATCATGCCAAGGTAGAGAAAACACCTTGGGGGTAAATAGGAGTGGTCAGCGGCGTCCGAATCCGCCTCAGAACAGATATCTTTCTCTGGATTACAATCTGGAGAGGGGTGGGGAGGGTTTGCCATTGAACCCGCCATGGAGCGATGTCTGCATGACATTGTATTGCCGCGCAAAACTCTTCTCTTTTTCTCTACATGTTCAGCATGATTGTGTACAATATCTGACATGCATACGAAAAAAATATGGTGAGATTATGTAAGGAGAGCATGCAGAAATTTAGAGTGATGGTAACAACCAGTGGATCGATGTTTTTCCGTTGAACCAAAATAGCCCTAATGGATCGACGTGAATGTATAGTAATAAGTGATGCGATAAGTGTACAACCTCTTTGTCGTAGCCGTGTTGACCTCAGCATCATTGGGTTGGTCGCTGAAGCAGTTGAGGCAGAGGTGGCTGTCGGAGGTATGGATGAAGATCTGAGAAATCTGTAGACGGCGTCCAGGGCACTGCTCTGTTGTGATGGATCATTCTGTCGTTGGAGCAGCTCCGGTGAGCTGTAAGACGTCAAGGCTGAAGCAGCACAAGACAGACATCATCAATCTCAAGTGGGATTCTAATAGCATCTCCAATAGATGATGTAAAATTGATGTAAAATTAACATCACCAAAAACCACCTGACTACAATAGATGAGGTAAAAACTGTTGACTCTGAACTTAACTGCCGAAACTGAAATTTACTATGGAATCTGAATGCTACTGTCGAAACTGAACGCAATGGTAGCAGAGAGGCACTTGACATGTAGTTTAGGGAGGGCCTGCAGTTCATCTTCAACCTGCACCCCCCTGAGCCGCCAGCCACCACCGGCTGAACCGCCGGCCCCAGTGCCGCCTCGCCGCCCCGAAACAACTCGCCACCGCCGCCCCGGCCAGCCCTCTAGGCCCCCCGCCCCCACCCTGAACCCTAAGATAGATAGTGGGGTACCTCTCTAGTGAGCCCCCGTCCCTGCTGCGGGTGGCTCTTCCTTAACTCCAGCGAGCCCCCCCAACCCCTGAAAATCGACTGACCCAAAAGTCAATTCAGTCGACTGAAGTGTGGCTTAATCGGAGCAGAGCAGCAGCACGAGCGAGGGGGAGAGCAGCAGCAACAGCTGGGCGAGCGAGCGATCGAGCGAGAGCCGGAGCAGCAGCAACAGCTGGGCGAGCGAGCGATCGAGCGAGAGCCGGAGCAGCAGCAGCAGATCCGGCTGGTATGGACGCCGCCGCCGAAGGGGCTTCGCACTGGGGGAGAGCCACCATGGAGATGTCGCCCGCGGCACCAGCTTCAAGGTAGCCGCTCTATGGGGGTGCGGGATGGAGCACCGTCGGTGCTAGGAGGTCGAGTTAAGGAGAAGGTGCAATGCGATGAGTGTACAACCTCTTTGGTGGCGCCGAGTAGGCCTCGGCTTCGTCCGAGGAGTCGGTGAGGATGTTGCAGTTCTGGTGGAGCAGGTTAAGGCGGCGCTGTGGGGATGAAGCAACCGCGATAGACGAGGCGATCATCGGAGCAGATCCTTGGAGGTGGAGGACGGGGCGGCTGAACCGGCGGGACGGCGAGATGGACGACGGATCCTCATCCGGGGAGGTGGACGAGGGACGTCGAGCTGTTGCGGTGGACGATGTCGTCGGGGAAGAGGCTCCGGCTAGGCAGCGATGATGTGGCAGATGGAGGAGGGTGGGGTTTCGTGGCTAGAGCGGAGAGGTTATGGCGGCCTGGGATTTCGAATGGCGAGAAGGGGGCGATGGGAGGGGGTGAAGCATGACTTAGCAACGCACTTGTCCAAAATGTAGGGTGTGTTACAAAAGTACCCCCCCACCGATTTGAACTAGCAGCCCTTTCGGCTCAGGGTTAGAAGGGGGATTTCATGTGTCGGGATTTGGCAGCTGGAGGGAGTTTTCACGCGCATTGTAATTTCGGGATAGCAAGGCGCGGGTTGTGAAGGCGCCAGTTTTGGGAGCACGATATCTGAATTTTTGGGATATAACAAGACGCGGGTTGAATTTTAGGGACAAGCCTAACGTGTAGTAATATTGTACTTGTACATACCAAATCAATTCGCACTTCCCTCAACCAAAAAGAAAATGAAAAAATAAACTATTCACACCACACAAAGAGAGAGTCTTGCCCCGTTTTACTATACAAATGCTATTCAAAGCTACTCCCTCCTTCCATCTATATAGGGCCTAATGCATTTTTTGATGCTAACTTTGACCAAATATTAGAGCAATGATATATGACATGCAACTTACACAAAGCACACCGTTAAATTCGTCTGTGAAAGGTTCTTTCAATGATATAATTTTCACATTGTGCATGTCATGTACTATTAATCTTGTCAATAGTCAAAGGCGGTCTTAAAAATCTCATTACGCCCTATATAGATGGAAGGAGGGAGTATGAATCCATGTTATGTCCGATTAAATTTTTTCGCTTGCTGTATAATGCATGTAACCTACTCATACCAACATTTT
The DNA here is from genome assembly GCF_018294505.1 of Triticum aestivum. Taxonomy (NCBI): domain Eukaryota; kingdom Viridiplantae; phylum Streptophyta; class Magnoliopsida; order Poales; family Poaceae; genus Triticum; species Triticum aestivum. The sequence goes on from NC_057800.1 coordinate 449,322,894, forward strand.
AGTGCATTCAAAATGTCTATACTACCGCTGCAATTCGAACTAAATTTGAATTCGTTTCTCTATTTCAATAAGAATCTACAATCATGATTGTTGCCAACTTCAACCATCATAGTTTCCATGCTATCCGCCAGATATAAATCAGACGGCCTATAATGCAGGATGGCAGGCACACCATCATCAACAACTCCGTTTTTTATAAGAGTAGAGATAAAATATATTAAATGTAGTATACCATGTTCATAACCACACCATGTGTATCACTGTTATATATATTCACACATCCGTCGGTTTGAAACACTATGATAAATTCTTCAAATATCAGAATTCGCTTTTTATAATGAAGTATATATGATCTCTCTTCATCTTTTACACCCACACAACCCTCTTATCTTTGTAGCTAGCGCTAACTTTCTCTTGTGCATGCACACGCCCGCTTCCCTCTCACCCTCCCTCAGCATTCTCTAGCTCCATCGTGCAAATTCGTCTTTTCACTTTAGGTCGTTCACCCACGGTGTGTGTAGGCCCCCCAACTCCTTCTTTACGGCACACATCGATCGATATGGCTCTCTAGCCCGGTGTGCCTAGCACAAACACAAGCTTCCCCTCTTCTCTTGTCACCGTCCATGCCTCACTCCCACCACCCTTTTCATCGTTCTCGTACTCGCACACTCCTCCCCTTCGATATAGTATGCCTCTCGTACCACCTCCTACATGCATCCCTCTCTCTCTATCCTTCTCCTCGTGCCTCATTTGCTTCTAACACACACATGCATGTATACCGATCGATCTCCCAACATATACCTAGATCGACTTTAACTACCCCCCCATCGATCGACGTACCTCACAAGTTATGTCTCTCCTTTCTCTTACAAAGGGCGATTGATCTTCCTTTGTAGTTACGTCTGCTTACCACAGCCACATCGTCCCCCTCATCATTCATGCATGCCTCCTAACCCGTCTCTCACACGCACGTGCACAGACAACAAGCAGACATCTCCTCTCTTATTGATATTGCGGGCGTGCCCTCCGTTTGTCTAGGAAGCCTATCCCAACATTTGTTAGAAGCAACTCCACTACCACCCCCTCCAACACTCTAGCTCTGTCTCTCTCCCAACCTTATTCATCTCCTGCACATATGCATGGATGCCGATCGATCTCCTTAATACATGAGGTAGGCCTCTCTCCTCCTCCACACATATACCAGCCATTGTACCTCTATAGTTTATTGGGCCTCCCTCTTCCCCCACCACACACCGATAGTCGAGCGCTGTAGGTAGGTATCCATGCCACAGATACAAACTGCACATGTCCCATCTCACATTCCAGTAGGCCAGCCACTCTATATCTTTAACGTGGGCACACATAAATTCGATGGCACTCTTTATCGATCGCGCGCGCACACACACACACACACATCATCATCCCTCTCTTCGATTCTATGGACACCTCAAGCCGATGATACCTCCACTCTCTTCTCGTGGATCGCCCCCTCTATATATATGTTATATCCAAGACTCTATTTAACACACATTGCATATGTTAAATATTTTGATTGACCCCCCCCCCACACACACAAAAACTCTCAAGAACCCACACACTATATGTCTCTAGGTTTGTATCTCTCTCACACAACCCCACGTAGGTGGTGTACGTATACAAGAAGAGAATAGGTGCACCGTGCATGTACTCACGCTTTGTGCCCAGCCACACCCGCGCGGGTACACGGTGGAGCTCATTTCTCCGCAGAAGCTGAATTTGTTTTTGAAACATCAAGTGGCGAGAGACTCGAAAACTTATTTGCCCATTAGTGACTTGTCAGGGCGGTGGATTTTAGTTTGTACGATAATGCTGCATCCACCTAAAGTAACGAAAGTTCTTACGTAAACTTCCTAGTAATTCCCTCTTTGTAATCAAACAGTTCCTGAGTTGGTGATGATGTTGTGCCTCCCATCTTTCACCAATAGCCGTCGGATCTAGATCTGACGCATACAAACCCAGCTTCTCCATTTTTGCAAAAAGATGCCCGCACTTGTTCCCTATTTACAAACAACTCCTTGTCTCTCACAATCAGCCTCATCTCCTCCCCACCACATCTAGGAGTAGAAGGCCGTGGAAAAATCTGGCGCGATGGCCGCTGCCGGAGCCGTCCACCCCCAATCTTGGTGTTTCGTGCAATGCACAGGCATCTACGCACGGGAAATTATGTCGAACGGGGCTAGTTGTAAGAAGGCTAGCTCTACAGCCATGATGATAGTGACTGCAGATGGTGAGGCTGACTATGGTATGCCGAACACGGCGCCTATACTCAGGTGTCATCTCCGGCGCAGGGTCTTGTCACTTCACTGTGAGGAGCAGCACGTAATAATTTGACCAATGGATAGTACAGTGCTAGTACTCCTACTACTACTCCTACATTGGTAGTACTACTACTAGTACTAGTAGCACCACCGTCTGGATTTAGGAGTACTACCACGTCCATCTGGATTTTAGTATTTGACTAGCAATATCTAGTAATGCATGTCACCAAAAATGTACTACTCCCTCTGTAAATAAATACATGGTGTTTTATTCCTATCGGTGAGAGAACTTAATGTTTTTTTGCTACTCCTAACTAGAGTACTAATAGGATTACATGCAATGAACTAAACACTGCATGTCATGTTTGGTAGTCTCAAGCCATTGAAAGCATGCATGGCCCACATCTCTCATTGGTTGATATGTCACGAAATAAGAAACAAGGAGGGAGTTAATGCACCGTGCCTAAGTATTTTGGGATTATTTGGTTTTTGTAAGGTGACTTACACAACATTTTTGTTTACATGCATTAACATTTTATTAGTTAAATCAAAGGTCAAAACTTGGCGCAAAATGCAAAGGGGACCAATAAACCAGTAAACATCAAACTTCTCTCGTTTGGCCCCAACTAGAGGTCCTGTGAGATGACTATACTGCACCGGCACGGAGGGGGATGCAGCTTCATTGACTTACGGCAACTGCCTTTGGGTGAATGACACGTGGCCCCAGGGGGTGGCTGGCCTACCTATCATACAACCTACGAGTGGTGGCAGCAAACACAAGGCCCTCATATTGAATTGCATCACAGTACTCATCCGTGTACAGAAACTGATTTTTGAGCAATATCCATCGAGTCAAACCACGAAGGACGGCAACAAGCTTGTCGAAGATAGAAACAACTTGATAGTTGTTGTAATTCCAAGAGCGGTTGGGAACTCGACAAATTGCTATCTTCCGTAGAAGACAGTCACCATGATCGTATTTGAACGTGCGTACATTATCGGTGTGCTCAACCTCTGGGCAGTGTGCTGAGATTTTTGGAAGTGGAACCCGGTGACGAGTGTACCCACACCTGCTGTTATTCTCCGGCGATGGCAGGCGAACCAGTAAACCCTCGTACAGTCATACTCCCCTCCACGTGGGAAACAAAAACAACGGCCAAGTCTTCCCTGCCTCCGTGTCGTTCCCTTCCTAGGCCTCGCCGTCGTCCACCGCCCTGGTGCTCTTGGCGTGGCGTGGTCAGCGTGGTCAACGACCGACATGCATCTGAAGTGGAGTGTACATGGAGAGGCTGACAGCTGGGTCCATGGCGGCACGCAAGGAAATGCCTCCTTATTACGCGCAAAATAATGATTTCCTCCACCTGACATCTGGGACCCATCGAAACGGCCTCTGTATTTCGCGAAAAATACGTTACCGCCGCTGACAGCTCGGACCCACTAGCTAAATATTTGCACGCAAGGAAGTGCCTCCTTATTACGCACAAAAAATGAATACTCCCCCTGCTAGCTGGGACCCAGTATAGCGGGCCTACTAAGTTGACGGGGACGAAGGGCTTTGTCAACTTAGTCAATATGCACGATTCTAGCTCGACTGACCGTATGATGTCCATCCAACGGCCGTAGTGCTTCTTCAACCTCTGGTCTTCTTGCTCCAGCCGCCCAAAGCAGTGACGGTCATGCCGCCTGCTCCTGCCTCCCGTGGCCGGCTGTGCTGCCGCGGAGGCCTCACCGCCCCCATACTACTCCCACCGCTGGCCATGCCATCCTTCCACTCCACTCACCCACACCCCCTGTTATTCTGCGGCGACGGCAGCGCAGCCGAACCAGTGAACCCTCGTACTCCTCTCCGCGTGGGCATCCAATGCCGCATCTTCCCCGGCTCCATGTTGTCCCCTTCCTAGGCCTCGCCATCGTCCACCGCCATGGTGCTGTCGGCGCGGCGTGGTCAATGTGGTCAACAACCGAATTCCATAGAAAGAATACTGTACGTGGAGAGGCTGACAGCTGGGTCCACGGCAGCCGCAAGGAAGTGCCTCCTTATTACATGGAAAATAATTATTTCTCCACCTCACAGCAGGGACCCACCGGACGCCCACCAGTATATCACGAAATAAACGTTTGCCCCTGACTGCTGGGACCCACCCGATGGGCCACCGTATTTCGCGAAAAAATGTTCCCCTGCTGTCAGCTCGGACCCACCGGAAGTGCCTCCTTATTACGCACAAAAAAATGAATACCCCCTGCTAGCTGGAACCCACCTTAGTGGCAGGCTGACTTGTGGGCCTACTAAGTTGACGGGGATGGAGGGCTTTGTTAACTTAGTCAATATGCACGATTCTAGCTCCAGTGACCGTACGATGTCCATCCAACGGCCGTAGTGCTTCTTCAACCTCTGGTCTTCTTGCTCCAGCCGCCGAAACCAGCGCTGGACGTGCCTCGTGCTCCTGCCTCCCGTGGACGGCTGCGATGCGGCGGAGGCCTCACCACCCCCTACTACTCCCATCGCTGGCCAGGCCATCCCTCTACTCACCCACAGCCCCTGTTATTCTGCGGCGACGGCAGCCTCACACCGCAGCGAACCAGTGAACCCTCGTACTCCTCTACGCGTGGGCATCCACTGTCGCGTCTTCCCCGGCTCCGCGTTGTCCCCTTCCTAGGCCTTGCCCTCGTCCACCGCCCTGGTGCTCTTGGCGTGGCGTGGTCAACGTGGTCAAGGAACGACTTTCATCGGACATGGACTATACGTGGAGAGGCTGACAGCTGGGTCCACGGCCGCAGCAAAGAAGTGCCTCCTTATTACGTGAAAAATAATTATTCCTCCACCTGACAGCAGGGACCCACTAGACGGGCCACCAGTATTTTGCGAAAAAAAATCGTTTCCCCCTGATTGCTGGGACCCACCGGATGGGCCACCGTATTTCGTGAAAAAAACACCCCCCCCCCCCCGCTGTTAGCTCAGACCCACTGGAAGTGCCTCCTTATTACGCAGAAAAAAATGAATACTCCCCCGGCTAGCTGGGACCCACCTTGCTGGGAGGCTGACTTGTGGGCCTACTAAGTTGACGGGGATGAAGGGCTTTGTCAACTTAGTCAATATGAACGATTCTAGCTCCTGTGACCGTACGATGTCCATCCAACTATCGTAGTGCTTCTTTAACCTCTGGTCTTCTTGCTCCAGCCGCCCAAAGCAGCACCGGTCGTGATGCATGCTCCTGCCTCCCGTGGCCGGTGATGAAGCTATGTACCTAGGGTAGGGGCACGGACCTGTCCAAGGAGCCCTACCCAAGGACATCCCTGGAAGAAGTCACCTTTCAATCGACTTGAAGGTATCCCACTCGACGGGTTCAAGACACTCGACCAAGAAGCTATCACTCGACCATGAAGCCAACCACTCGACTGCCAAGAGACCTAAAGTCACTCCGCAGGCAAACGGTCGGCTATTAAGTAGTCTTTATGGTCATTATAGCACTTTATTAGGGGCGTTACCAGTAACGCCCAACCTTAAATGTACCTTAAACCCTATATCACTGAGGGCAGGAGAGGGCCGGCAAACTCTATATAAGCCACCCCCCTCCTCAGTATGAAGGGTTCGCACCCCTGTTATTCACACGCCTATAATCCAATCGACTGCCTCCGGGCACCGAGACGTAGGGCTGTTACTTCCTCCGCGAAGGGCCTGAACTCGTACATCTTGGTGTGTTTACAACTTCCCAATAGCTAAGATCTAGCCTCTCCATACACACCCCCCTACATCACTGTCAGAGTTAGAACCACGACAGTTGGCGCCCACCTTGGGGCGGAGTCTTAGCGCCTAGTTGGAGAAGTTGCGATTTTCCGATCCCTTTGATCATGTTTTCGTGCGGATATTTGGTGGAGGGCCGCGAGATCCATCTCGGTGCGCTCACGTTCATCGCCGACAACTCCGCTTGGCTTCAGGAGGCTCCACTCGACATCGACGCCCTCCCCGTCCGCGGTGCGACGCACTTCCGTGCGTGTGTCCGTGGCGTCCTCCTGTGGCAGCCGTCGACCCAATATCGGTCGGCTCCCGCGTCATCTTCCCGCCCTGTCTCCCACCGGCGCAAGCGCTCTGGCCGGTCGAGACTTCAGAGGTGGGTGAGGCACGCCATGGTCCGCCAGACGACAGCCCCATTAGTCGCGGCAATCGAGCCCGACGAATCCCTCTACGGCCTGTTCGACCTGTCGACTGGCTCCACGGGGACCGCATCCGAGTGCGACAGCAGCGACCCGGCGGCTGAGGTTCTGGCGGTCAATGGGACACACAGTCCTCCCGGTTTCCCTCACACCGAGGGAGGCGCGGGTGGAGGCGACCCGTTGCATCCCCACGATGAGTATCTCCCCGAACCTCTCACGTCATTGCAGTGAGAGGAGCTTCGCCGCCGTAACATGGATGCGCTCCACACTCCTAACATCGGAGAAACACCAGAGGCCCGGGCCTTGGAGGACGCGCGCTTGGCTAACTTGGCCGAGCGCACTCGATTAGAGAATCTCCAGCGAATACTCGACGAGCAAGCGCATCAGCGAGCTCCCGAGTCTAGTCGACGTCAGCTCTTCCCGCCTACGCAGGTATATCGAACCCCAGTTCAGAATTTGGCGGCCGCGGCCCGTATAGCAGAATCGATTCAGCCCTCCCAGTCGGAGGCTGGCAGGGGCTTGTTGCAAATCAGAGCGTTGCTCCGGGCAGCGGGAAACCAGAATTCCGTTGTTTCTCAGTCGCAGGATAGGATCCACAGTCGATCCGTTGCAACGGATATAGTCCAGTCGGCTCACAGCCCAAGATCGCCTCCGAGGCGTGCGGGACGCGGGGACCGGCACGATCAGTACAGAAGAAATGAGCGGTATGATCATCGGATCGATCAGCGTCGAGTGCCAACCCCTCCCCCAGGAGTGGGTCGTATGCACCTCGACAGCGGGATGACAGACACCCTCATAGTGTTGGGCGGAGAGTTCTAGTCGACCCCAAGGACCCAGGCTTTGACGCGAGATCCATCCTCGTTCAGGGTCTGGTTGACAGGAATAGACCTCACCGAGAAGGCCACAACAGAGATGCGCCTGCCAACAGCAGAGTACATGCTTCAGGGCCAGAGTGTTTTAGTCGAGCCATCAGGGCCGCAGTGATTCCTTCCAACTTCTGGTTGGCGACCGGAGTCAGCAAGTTCACCGGCGAGTCTAAGCCTGACACTTGGCTCGAAGACTACCGAGTGGCTGTCCAGATTGGTGGTGGCAATGGTGAGGTGGCTATGAAGCATTTGCCTCTCCTGTTAGAGGGCTCAGCCAGAGCGTGGCTGAATCAGTTAGCACCCAGCAGCATCTACACTTGGGAGGATCTCTCTCGAGTGTTTGTCACAACCTTTGAAGGAACATGCAAGCGACCGGCAGGCCTTACAAAATTGCGGTCCTGCATGCAGAAACCGAGTGAAACTCTAAGGGATTACATCCAGAGGTGGATCACTTTGCATCACACGGTTGAGAATGTACCAGATCACCAAGCAGTTTGTGCCTTTAAAGAAGGCGTCAAGAACAGAGAGTTGAACCTGAAGTTTGGTCGGACCGGAGAAATGTCTCTGAATCGGATGATGGAAATTGCCACCAAATACGCTAACGGAGAAGATGAAGATCGACTCCGGAGTGGCAAGCAGAAAGCAGTCGCCCAGGAAACCGGAGGCAACTCCAGTCGGAAGCAGAAGCGGAAGGCCGAGCCAGCCGCTCCTGGGGAGGCCCTGGCCGTGACCCAGGGAAAATTCAAGGGAAAATTCAAGGGGCCCTGGAACCCCAAGAAAGTCAAGGATCAAGATGGAAATGATGTTTTGGATCTGCCATGTCACATCCACACCAAGAAAGATGAAGAGGGTAATTTATTTACCCAAAGCATACCACTCGACAGTGTCGGCTCCTAATCCAGCAGTTTCAAGGCAAACAGTCCAAGGACAAGGAAAAAGAGTCGGACAGAGTTGAGGACAAGGAAGACAGTGACGATGGGTACCCCCAAGTCAATTCCACCCTGATGATTTTTGCTGATGTCGAAAGCAAAAGTCGACTGAAAGTCATTAACCGTGAAGTGAATATGGTTGCCCCGGCAACACCCAGCTACCTGAAGTGGTCTCAGACTGCCATCACATTCGACCAGTCCGATCACCCTGCGCACATTGCCACCCCTGGGAGGCAAGCTCTGGTGGTCGATCCAATTGTTGAAGGCACTCGATTGACCAAAGTCCTGATGGATGGTGGCAGCGGCCTGAACATACTATATGCAGAAACGTTGAAAGGGATGGGCATTCTGATATCCAGGCTCAGTGCCAGCAACATGAGTTTCCGTGGAGTCATTCCTGGAAAGAAAGCCGAGTCACTCAGCCAGATTGCTCTCGATGTGGTTTTCGGTGATTCAAAGAATTACCGCAAGGAAAAGTTGACATTTGAGGTTGTGGACTTCCAAAGTGCTTATCATGCTATTCTAGGCCGGCCAGCTTATGCACGCTTCATGGCTCGACCGTGCTATGTGTATCTCAAGTTGAAGATGCCCGGCCCCAAAGGCGTGATCACCGTTACACACAATCGGAAGAAAGCAGAGGAGTGTTTTCAGAAAGGATCAAAGATCGCTGATGCTCAGATGTTAGTAGTCGAACTACAAGAGTACCAGAAGACTGCTGATCCGAGTGAATTGCTGCGAGCGAAGAAGCCAACTTCAGAATCATCTTTTCAGTCGTCCGGTGAAACTAAGCCAGTTCACATTCACCCGACCGACCCCAATGCCGCCCCGACTCACATCTCAACGACGCTCGACTCCAAATAGGAAGAAGCGCTCATCCAGTTCCTCCATGAGAACTGGGACATCTTCGCATGGAAGCCTTCTGACATGCCTGGAGTTCCCAGGGGGCTGGCTGAGCACCGTCTACGAGTCGACCCGAAGTTCAAGCCTGTGAAAGAACATCTTTGACGGTCCTCCGTCCAGAAGAGGAAAGCTATTAGCGAGGAGGTGGCTCGGCTCTTAGCAGCGGAGTTCATCCGAGAGATTTACCACTCCGAGTGGCTCGCCAATGTCGTCATGGTCCCCAAGAAGGACAAGTCACTTCACATGTGCATTGACTTTAAACATATCAATCGGGCCTGCCTGAAAGATCATTTCCCTCTCCCCCGCATCGACCAAGTAGTCGACTCGACCGCGGGGTTTGAGCGTTTGTCTTTTCTAGATGCTTATTCAGGGTACCATCAGATCCGTCTGTATGGACCCGACAAGATCAAAACGGCTTTCATCACCCCATTCGGGTGCTTCTGTTAGGTCACCATGCCCTTCGGCCTCAAGAATGCTGGAGCCACGTTCATGAGGATGATTCAGAAGTGTTTGCTCACTTAGATCAGTCGGAACATAGAAGCATACATAGATGATATTGTGGTTAAGTCACAGAAAGGTTCCGACCTACTGACTGACCTTGCCGAAACCTTTGCTAACCTCAGGGGATACGATATCAAGCTCAATCCATCAAAGTGCACATTCGGAGTTCCAGGTGGAAAGTTACTCGGTTTTCTCGTTTCCGAACGAGGAATCGACGCCAATCCCGAGAAAGTTGGCACCATACTCCGGATGAAGCGCCCTGTGCGTGTACACGATGTCCAGAAGCTTACAGGTTGCTTGGCCGCTCTAAGTCGATTCATTTCTCGTCTCGGTGAAAAGGCGTTGCCTCTTTACCGACTGATGAAGAAGTCTGACAAGTTCGAGTGGACTCCAGAAGCTGACGCAGCGTTTGCAGAGCTCAAAGCTCTGCTCTCCACCCAGCCGGTGCTTGCTGCCCCAATCAGTAAAGAGCCTCTGCTGCTGTACATTGCGGCCACGGGACAAGTTGTCAGTACAGTACTTACGGTCGAGCGGGAAGAAGAAGGAAAGGCCTTCAGAGTTCAGCGCCCAGTATATTATGTGTCTGAAGTTTTGACCCCTTCGAAGAAAAGATATCCCCATTACCAGAAGCTTGTATATGGGATCTACATGACCATGAAGAAGGTTGCACACTACTTCTCTGACCATTCCATTACAGTCGTCAGCGACGCTCCACTGTCAGAGATCTTGCACAACAGAGATGCAACTGGTCGAGTGGCGAAGTGGGCGATTGAACTCCTTCCCCTAGATATCAAGTTTGAAGCAAAGAAGGCTATCAAGTCCCAAGCAATTGCAGATTTCGTCGCCGAATGGATTGAACAGCAGCTTCCGACTCAAGTTCACTCGGAGCACTGGACCATGTTCTTCGATGGATCTAAGATGCTGAATGGTTCCGGTGCTGGGGTAGTCTTGGTCTCCCCCCGAGGAGATAAGCTCAGATATGTTCTCTAGATGCACTTCGATTCCTCCAATAATGAAGCAGAATATGAAGCACTCTTGTATGGGTTGCGCATGGCCATTTCACTCGGCGTCCGGCGCCTCATGGTCTATGGCGACTCAGATTTGGTGGTTAATCAGGTGATGAAGGAGTGGGACGTCAGAAGCCCAGCTATGACTGGCTACTGCAACGCAGTAAGAAAGCTAGAAAAGAAATTCGAGGGGCTAGAGCTTCATCACATCCCCCGACTGAAAAATCAAGCAGCTGATGATCTGGCAAAGATAGGCTCCAAGAGAGAAGCCATTCCCAGCAATGTGTTTTTGGAGCACATCCGCTCGCCGTCAGTCCAGGAGGATCCTTTTACAGAAGAAGCCCCGCAACCGAAAAGTGCCACAGATCCGACTGAAGTCGAAATTCCTGCTGTGGTCGACCTAGTCATGGAGGTCTTGGCAATCACTCCCGACTGGACGGTACCATACATCGCGTATATCTTGAGGAAAGAACTCCCGGAGGACGAGGAAGAGGCTCGACAGATCGTCCGCCGATCCAAGGCCTTCACAGTCATAAAGGGACAGTTGTATAGGGAAAGCGCGACTGGAATCGGTCAGAAGTGCATAACACCAGAAGAGGGTCAGATAATCCTTGATGATATCCACTCGGGGACCTGTGGTCACCATGCGTCCTCTCGGACCATTGTGGCTAAAGCATACCGAGCGGGATTTTACTGGCCAAGAGCAAATGAGATGGCAAAAGAGATAGTCGACAAGTGTGGAGGCTGCCAGTTCTACTCCAACATGTCACACAAGCCTGCATCAGCCCTGAAGACCATTCCACTCGTCTGGCCCTTTGCTGTCTGGGGACTGGACATGGTTGGTCCACTGAGAACAGGCAGGAGCGGATTCACGCATGTGCTTGTGGCAGTCGACAAGTTCACCAAATGGATTGAAGCCAAGCCTATCAAAAATCTTGATGCCAGCACTGCTATCGGTTTCATCAGAGAGTTGATATTCAGATATGGGGTCCCGCATAGCATCATCACTGACAATGGGTCAAACTTCGATTCAGACAAGTTCAGAGCTTTTTGCGCCTCTCAAGGCACACGAGTCGACTACGCGTCGGTCGCGCATCCTCAGTCGAATGGACAAGCTGAAAGAGCAAATGGTCTGATTCTCAAAGGACTGAAGCCTCGACTGATGCGTGATCTCAAGCACGCAGCAGGCGCTTGGGTCGACGAACTTCCGTCAGTTTTGTGGGGGCTGAGGACCACCCCGAACCGGTCGACCGGAAGAACGCCATTCTTTCTGGTTTACGGAGCCGAAGCCGTCCTGCCGAGTGATCTACTTCACAACGCCCCCAGAGTCGAGCTTTATAACGAAGACGAAGCAGAGCAAGCCCGGCAAGACGCAGTCGACCTCCTAGAGGAGGAGAGGGAAATGGCTATGATCAGATCGACCATCTATCAGCAAGACTTGCGTCGATTCCATGCCAGAAATGTGAAGAGCCGAGCCTTCCAGGAAGGAGATTTGGTCCTCCGACTGGATCAACAGAAACCACACAAACTTGCTCCTACTTGGGAAGGCCCCTTCATCGTCACCAGAGTCCTCCACAATGGAGCGTATCACCTCTACAATGTTGATCGCCAGATCGACGAGCCACGAGCTTGGAATGCGGAACTGCTCCGCCCCTTTTACACTTGAGTTCTCCCTTGGACGAGATGTAATAAGAAAAAATTTCTGCAGTTCATTTTTACCAAAGACAAGAGTGTTCCAATAATTGCTGTCACTCTTGTTTGCATACGAAATCCCCCAGTGGGTGACTTAGCTGCGAATCCGTTTCGCCTAAGTTTGAAAAATCCTACCGAGTGGAGAGCAATCCTCCCACTCGGGGGCTTAGCTGCAGTCCAGTACTCGCCTAAGTTCTCCCACTTAGAGACTTAGCTGCAGTCAGGCACTCGCCTAAGTTTGAAAAAATCCTACCGAGTGGAGAGCAATCCTCCCACTCGGGGGCTTAGCTGCAGTCCAGTACTCGCCTAAGTTCTCCCACTTAGAGACTTAGCTGCAGTCAGGCACTCGCCTAAGTTTGAAAAAATCCTACCGAGTGGAGAGCAATCCTCCCACTCGGGGGCTTAGCTGCAGTCCAGTACTCGCCTAAGTCTCCCACTTAGAGACTTAGCTGCAGTCAGGCACTCGCCTAAGTTTGAAAAATCCTACCGAGTGGAGAGCAATCCTCCCACTCGGGGGCTTAGCTGCAGTCCAGTACTCGCCTAAGTTCTCCCACTTAGAGACTTAGCTGCAGTCAGGCACTCGCCTAAGTTTGAAAAAATCCTACCGAGTGGAGAGCAATCCTCCCACTCGGGGGCTTAGCTGCAGTCCAGTACTCGCCTAAGTTCTCCCACTTAGAGACTTACCTGCAGTCAGGCACTCGCCTAAGTTTGAAAAATCCTACCGAGTGGAGAGCAATCCTCCCACTCGGGGGCTTAGCTGCAGTCCAGTACTCGCCTAAGTTCTCCCACTTAGAGGCTTAGCTGCAGTCAGGCACTCGCCTAAGTTTGAAAAAATCCTACCGAGTGGAGAGCAATCCTCCCACTCGGGGGCTTAGCTGCAGTCCAGTACTCGCCTAAGTTCTCCCACTCGGAGACTTACCTATAGTCAGGCACTCGCCTAAGTTTGAAAAAATCCTACCGAGTGGAGAGCAATCCTCCCACTCGGGGGCTTAGCTGCAGTCCAGTACTCGCCTAAGTTCTCCCACTTAGAGGCTTAGCTGCAGTCAGGCACTCGCCTAAGTTTGAAAAAATCCTACCGAGTGGAGAGCAATCCTCCCACTCGGGGGCTTAGATGCAGTCCAGTACTCGCCTAAGTTCTCCCACTCGGAGACTTAGCTGCAGTCAGGCACTCGCCTAAGTTTGAAAAAATCCAACCGAGTGGAGAGCAAACCTCCCACTCGGGGGCTTAGCTGCAGCCCAGTGCTCGCCTAAGTGTTTAAAAATCCTACCGAGTGGAGAGAAAACCTCCCACTCGGAGGCTTAGCTGCAGCCCAGTGCTCGCCTAAGTACAGGACACAACCCAATCTGCAAGGACGACGAGGCGCAAGTCGACTGCTACCTTCTCCTTCGGAGTTGCGCCACAAATACAAGGTTATTCCGAGTGAAGATCAAGTTCCACTCGACGAATCAAATCATGAAGATATTCAACGAGAAATCAAGATCAGATAAAGCCTAAAAGGTCCCAGACCGCAGATCAAAGTACTCGAGCCCTCGGCTCGGCAGAGTTTAACGGTTACAAATCCACTCAGCATTCCGAGGCAAATTTAAAGTGAAGCATAAAAGTTTTTCATTCCTCGGGAGGAGGACTGGAAGGGGCGACGAACTCGTCCAAGTCGATCCCGTCTGCAATACGAGTGGCAGCAGCAATGAAAGCCTCCATGAAGTCTTGAAAGTTGTGCTTCCTGGTATTGGCAACTTGGATGGCGGCCAGCTTTTCTTCTCGCGCCTCCTTGCAATGGATGCGGACCAGAGACAGAGCGACATCAGCACCACATCTAGCAGAAGATTTCTTCCATTCCGCCACTCGACCTGGGACTTCATTAAGTCGAGCCATCAGGGACTCGAGGTCGTTCTGAAGCGTCGTCCCAGGCCAGAGTGATGTGTCGATCCGCGACATCGCAACCTTCAGTCGAGCAAGATAGTCAACCACGCTGGCAATACGAGACTCCAGACGGAGCACGTTCATTGCAGCCTCGTCCTTCACAAGGGAGTTAGCAGGGTCCAAGCCTGGCTCCACTCGACTGGTCTCCTCTTCAAAGTTCTGACAGAATTCTGCAAACACGATTCAAGAATAAGACAGTGACCCTACACAGACTTGGTAACTGCAAGACAGTCGGGGCAGAGTAATTACCTTCGAGCACGACGAACAGCTTCTTGGCGAGTCCACCGAGATAAGCCTCCAGATCGTTCCTCTTCCCCGCCAGCTCACCTGCCTTGTCGTGCAGAGCCACGTTGTCGTTCTTCAGTCGGCTGACCTCTTGATTGGCTACCTCGAGAGCAGCTTTCAGTCTGGAGTTCTCCTGCTCAAGAGCTCGACCGAGGCCATTTTCTCTTCAGCAAGCCTCGTTTTGTCCAAGACCTCCTTCTGTGCCTCTGCAAGATCTTGATCCTTCTTCTTCAGAGCTTCCTCCAGTTTATCTGCGGCGCGTCGAGTGAATCAACATCAAGAATGGACAAGAAAGAAAAGCCACTCGTCAAGAATGGAGAACCTCACCAGCCATACCTTTTGCTTCTTCTTGCGCCTTCTTCAAATTCTCCTGAGCAAGCTTCAAGTTAAGGTTGAGCTGGATCTGCTGATTCTCCAACTCAGTATAGCGAGCTACAAGTTCGCAGGATTTCTGTAAAAAGAAAAATCAGTCGACAGACGTCCAAAATAAGTTGCTTCCGAGTAACTAAGAGACAATGATGACGTTTCTAAGACTACAGCCGAATCAAGAACATTCGACAGTAGTCTCGGGGACTACACCCAGTGGGTGCACTCAGCGTGCCCCCACTGTAAAAAAAACAAAAGTCGACTGCCCGCAGTCGACCGGATACAGTCCCATTCGACATGGCCTGACCAGACCGAGTGAAGAAATACAGCTACAGCAACACAATATAAAGACTACAGTCGACTGCCAGCAGTCCACCGTAGTCTCGGGGACTACACCCAGTGGGTGCACTTAGCGTGCCCCCACTCGTCCAAGAATTGGCAGACACACCCAGTGGGTGTACAGATACAAAGATCTTCGGAAAAGAGATTCTTCAAACAGCATATCATAACAGACCAAGTGTTGAGTCGACTGACCTGGACGTTGCTCTGAAGAGCCGAGCTCGCGTCATAAGCTGCTTGGCTGGCCTCCCGAGCCACCTTCACTTGCTCCATCATGATCCCCGCCTGGCGTATAGCCTCTTTTGCGGCAGCCGCTTGGTCCTCAGGGACAGGGTACGCGGCAAAAAGCGAAGGCGGATCCGCAGTCGACGTCGAAGGCCGCACACTTGTCAGAGGAATGGCGAAAGTCACAGAAGCCCGAGCGGTGTCACCACCATCCCGAGCTACGGCCTCAGACGCCGGAGCAGATTGGGGGGTCTTGTCAGCCGACGCCCTCTTGTTCCTCCTCACTCTCAGCGGTTCGTTGTCGTCGTCATCCGGGAGGTCGATAACATGAGGAGGGGCTACAAGGGAAACATTCAATCGACCAGAGTTGCAATAAATGTTCAGTCGACTCAAAACGGAACGTCAGTAATCGTACCAAGGTTGGAGGTAACAGCATCCTCCATCTCTTGGTCGTCGTCCTTGGCGGAGATCTCAGAAGTAGCAGCGCTGCAAATCTCGAAAATCAGTCAGTTGGCTCAATGAATCGACCAAGGATCTGTCCACGGTCGACGAAGGAAAGCAAGTTTTATTATTACCCGGAAATAGTAGGGACAGCCATCTTCATCTTGGGCAGAGCCTTGGGCGGCTTGGACAGCGTCGCGCGTGGGTGCTTGGGAGCCTTCCCAGTCGGCGTAGGAGAAGAGGTCCGAGGGCGTTTCGACGACTGCCCAACAGAAGCAGTCGCCTTGCCACGTTCCCGCGCTGGATCGTGTGTGAGCTTGGATCGCCCCTCCGGGCGAGGGGGTTCAACCTCCTCCTCCTCCTCTTCGCTGGAGTCGACGTTGTCGTCTCCCTCTCCTTCACCGTCGGACTCCCACTCACCTTGGTCGTCTCCACTCTCACCTCCGCTCGCCTCCCCTTCCTCAGTTGGCTCCTGGGCCCCGTTGGGCGTCGAGTACATCTCGGTAGTCGCCTGGAAAACAACAGACAAGACGAAAGTCAATCGACCTACTCAAAGAAGACCAATGAAGAAAACAAGATCTCAGTCAGGAGCATAAAGACATACCTGGTCCACGTCATACGAGTTGTCGAGTGGAATTACCCTCCTGGCTCCTCGGGGGTTGTCTTTGTTCCCCGTGATGCTCGACAGCCACCCCTCCAGCATCTCGTCAGTAACCTCCTCCGGGTGGACCCGAGTGGTGTCGTCGAGACCCGAGTACAGCCACATCGGGTGGTCACGAGCCTGGAGCGGTTGGATGCGCCTCCGGAGGAAGACCTCCAGCAAGTCCATACCAGTCACGCCCTCACGGACAAGCTCAACCACTCGACCAGCCAGCACTTTGACTTGGGCCTTTTCCTCCGGCGTCACTTTCAGAGAAGCAGGTTTTTCAGCTCGGTCGAGAGAGAAAGGGGGAAGTCCGGTCGACTGCCCTGGGGTCGCCTGGTCTTGACAGTAAAACCAGGTCGCCTGCCAACCGCGGACCGACTCCGGGAAAGTGATAGATGGAAAACAACTCTTTCCCCTCGTCTGGATCGCCAGGCCCCCGCACAGCTGAATCACCTGCGTCCTTTCGTCACTCGACTTGGCCTTCTTGACCGATTGAGAACGGCAGGTAAAGATGTGCTTGAAGAGTCCCCAATGGGGGCGGCAACCCAAGAAACCCTCACACATGGAAATGAAAGCAGCAAGATATACGATGGAGTTGGGAGTGAAGTGGTGGAGCTGCGCTCCGAAGAAGTTCAGAAAGCTCCGGAAAAAAGGATGGGGCGGCAGAGAAAACCCTCGGTCGATATGGGTGGCTAGGAGCACACACTCACCGTCGCGAGGCTGAGGTTCGATCTCTCTCCCCGGGAGACGCGCAGCCTCGTGGGGAATGACTCCCCCCTCGACCATGTCGTCGAGATCTTCTTGCCGGATCACCAACGGCATCCAGTCGCCCTGGATCCAGCCGCGGGGCAGAGCAGACCTTGAGGAAGATCCGCCCCGAGCAGATCTCTTCCCTTTCCCCTGCGCCGCCGCCTTCTTCGCGCGCTCCAGAGCGGATGTCTTGTCCTTCGCCATCGTCGCCGGCAAATCTCGCACGGGTCTGCGGCGCTAGGGTGAGAGCGGAGGTGGCGGAGGAGCTTGCGAAGGGAGAGAGGAAGAAAGAGCACACTGTTTGGAAACCCCGAGCCGGCTACTTATAAGAGGCCGCTCCCGAGTGGCTGACTGGTAGGCCCAGGCAATCCAGTCAAATCCCGCAGCAGACGCGCGCGCAGTACGTGGCGAAAAAGGTGGCGCGGAAATCGAGGAGCTTCCGCTTTATCGCTTCCGATTACTGCGGCCGCTCCCGTCCCGCGCGCTTCCCGAAATCCGAATCCCACGACATCCGCGGGTTGCAGAACAACTTGTCAAAACAGAAGACACCGCTCGCGCCGACACTCGGTATGTCACAAGTAAAGAAATTCACTCGACGAAAGGCCTGGAATGGATCAAGGCGACTGAAAGAGGTTGATGACGTCATCCGTGACGATTGACCCAAAACGAGGCACTCATGTAGCCCAAAGAACCAGTCGGAAAGATCCCCAACTCTTTCCCCACTCTAACCTCGATCCATTCGGGGGCTAATGATGAAGCTATGTACCTAGGGTAGGGGCACGGACCCGTCCAAGGAGCCCTACCCAAGGACATCCCTAGAAGAAGTCACCTTTCAATCGACTTGAAGGTATCCCACTCGACGGGTTCAAGACACTCGACCAAGAAGCTATCACTCGACCATGAAGCCAACCACTCGACTGCCAGGAGACCTAAAGTCACTCCGCAGGCAAACGGTCGGCTATTAAGTAGTCTTTATGGTCATTATAGCACTTTATTAGGGGCGTTACCAGTAACGCCCAACCTTAAATGTACCTTAAACCCTGCATCACTGAGGGCAGGAGAGGGCCGGCGAACTCTATATAAGCCACCCCCTCCTCAGTATGAAGGGTTCGCACCCCTGTTATTCACACGCCTATAATCCAATCGACCGCCTCCGGGCACCGAGACGTAGGGATGTTACTTCCTTCGCGAAGGGCCTGAACTCGTACATCTTGGTGTGTTTACAACTTCCCAATAGCTAAGATCTAGCCTCTCCATACACACCCCCCTACATCACTGTCAGAGTTAGAACCACGACAGCCAGCTGTGCTACCGTAGAGGCCTCACCGCCCCCTACTATTCCCACTGTTGGCGAGGCCCTGCGGCGATGGCAGCCTCACACCGCAGCCGAACCAGTGAAACCTCGTAGTCCTCTCCGCGCAGGCTTCCACTGCCGCGTCATCCCCTTCCTAGGCCTCGCCAACGTCCACCGCTGTGGTGCTCTCCACGCGGCGTGGTCAACATGGTCAAGGAACGACTTCCATCGGAAGAGTACTATACATGGAGAGGCTGACAGCTGGGTCCATGGCCACAGCCCAGTTTTTTTTGTGATTTGCCAAGTAAGTTGCTTTGTCAGGCCTGTTGGGCTGCAAATCTTTCAAGATGAGGAGAGCTTTCATTCGGCTGGCCGAGAAAATGGCCCATCAGTAATGAGAAATGGGTTGTACATTTTTAAAACACATCAAACCGGGAATTAGTTTCAAATATTATTTTTTTTCATTTCAAGATTTTAAATTACATTAATTCTTATGCGTGGAGAATTTGTTGGATTTTATATTGATATACATTTATTTTTAAAATCAGTTTGAATGTGAGTCGAAATTTCGGGATTAAAAATAGTTCGGACCGCACCGAAATATGCAAAATTTCGTATAATTTTTTAACCGTTGCCACAATATGGGCTGTAATGCTAAAAAAAATAATATGGGCTCCAAAAAAACTTAAGAATTAGCAAATGGGCTGTAAATTATTAGAAATAATGGCAGATGGGATGTATGCTGTTTTCCACAGATTTGAGGCTTTCCTAAAAAAAGGTTGACGCACAAGCACTGACTGTTGGATGTCCATCCAACGGCCGTCGTGCTTCTTCAATCTCTGCTCTTCCTGCTCTAGCCGCTCAAACAAGCTCTGACGGGACTGCCTGCTCCCTCCTCCTCGCGGCCGGCTGTGCTGCCGCGCAGGCCTCACCGCCTGACCGTACTCCCATCGCTGGCCTAGCCATCCTTCTACTCACCCACACCTGTTGTTATTCTCTGGCGACGGCAGACGAACCAATAAACCCTCATATAGCCGTACTCCCCTCCGCGTGGGAAACAACTGCCGAGTCTTCCCTGCCTCCGTGTCGTCCCCTTCCTAGGCCTCACCGTCGTCCACCGCCCTGGTGCTCTTGGCGCGGCGTGGTCAACGTGGTCAAGGAACGACTTCCATTGGACGTGGAATATACATGCAGAGGCTGATAGCTGGGTCCACGGCCGCAGCAAGGAAGTGCCTCCTTATTACGCGGAAAATAATGATTCCTCCACCTGACAGCTAGGACCCACCGGACGGGCCACTGTATTTCGTGAAAAAACGTTTCCCCCTGACTGCTAGGACCCACCAGCTACATCTTCGCACGCAAGGAAGTGCGTCCGGGCAAAAAAACTGATTCGCCCCCTGACTGCTGGGACCCACCAGCTACATCTTCGCAGGCAAGGAAGTGCCTAACAGTCAGGACCCACCTGGTCGAAGCGTGCGTAGCATTGTCATTCTAGTCGCGAACGTGTACGTACATACTGGTCGATGTAGAGGCGCGCACGTGTTGTAGTAGAGGCGCGCACGTGTCGTAGTAGAGGCGCGCACGTAGCATGTACACGTACGTACATCGGCCAGGGTGCAAGAAAGAAAATATGACCACGTATGTGTACATACGGGAGGGGTCTCGAACGCCTACTCGCGCATATGTACGGCCAGGGCTCGTGTACATGGCTGGGTCGGAACGGAGAAACATCGTCGTGTTCATGGGGAGGCAACGGAATCCGTCGTGTTCATGGGGAAGCAACGGAATGCGTCGTGTTCATGGGGAGGCAACGAAATGCATCGTGTTCATCGGGAGGCAACAGAACACGTGGGAGCCAACCGGCTGGGTCAGAACGGAATGCATGGTCGTGTTCATCGGGAGGGCTTGGACGGAACAGGCCATGGAAACGAGGCCTGGCGTACCGCACAACGGAGGAAACGGACCTCCTACATTCGGAACAGGGTCCTGTTGATCGGGAGGGGTCTAGCGTACCGCAAAACAGAGGAAGTGGACCTCCTACGGTCGAAATGGGGGTCCTATTCATCGGGAGGGGTGTGGCGTACCGCAAAACGGAGGAAACGGACTTGTATTGGAGCCCTACGGTCGAAACGGGGGTCCTGTTCATCGTGAGGGGTGTGGCGTACCGCAAAACGGGACTCCACAGGATACTGTTCATCTCCACCATTGACCCCCTCCAGCCTCCACGGGCTACTGTTCATCCACTGTTGACCTCCTCTAGCGTCCACCTGCGACTGTTTATCTAGCCTCCACCACGCACTACTCCACCGGCTATTGTTCAACCAGCCCTCTCCGCGGGCTCCTGTTCAACCACCCATCCACGGGCTACTATTCATCCTGCCCTCCACCATCTATTGTTCATCCAGCCCTCCACGGGGTGGTCCTGTTCATCCAGCCCTCCACGGGGTCCTGTTCATCCAGCCCCAACCGGCTCGATCGATCGGGGTCCTGTTCATCCAGAGGCAACACCATGGGGTCATGTTCATCCTCCCCCACCGGGAACTTCTCATCCACCCCCCTCCCGCAACGCTCCCTGTTCATCCAGAGGCAGCATCGATCGGCTTCAGTTAGCAGCAGTAGCGAAGGAATCGCTCGATCGGGTTCAGTTAACAGCCATCGATCGATCGCTCGGGTTCAGTAACGCGTAGCCTGCAGTGCAATCGCTCAGGTTCAGTTAGAGCCCAATGCCTCGCTTGGGTTCAATTAGAGCCAACGCCTCACACACACACGCATACCTGTACGAGAGAAGCGCGCATCGCTCGGCCCCCGACCTCCCACCGTAACCGGGAACTCCCAGAAATTTTCCTCGCCCTCGCTTCTACCACGGTTTTTTCCGTCATGGACGGCCCAAAGAATGTCATGCAGCTGCGTCTCCGGCCCGCCCAGGATGAAAAGCCCATTTTCTGTCATGATTTTTTATCATAGAAGTAGGATCCCACCACATCTATGATGATACCGGGTTTTGTCACTATTATCGTCATAGAAGTGTCATATGTATGACAGAATTTTTTTTCGTTCGGCACAAAATGTCACGGATGTGTCTTTTTTTTGTAGTGACTCGGCGTACAACACGAAGCTACCAGAGTTGCGGAGGACTCTATCCCCACTGGTGATAAGCCGACTATATATGATTTGTAACCCTAGGCCCTTAGTATGTTATACAAGCTTGGCGGCTAGTTCGTCGATAGTATACACACACGCACAATGCCTGGTATTCACGTGTACTTTGTACACACCCCTATCACTAATATACAGTACCGGGAGTAGGCTCTTTCTTCAACTGCAAGGGTCTGATCCGAACTAGGGTAAAACTTTGCCTCGTATTACCATCCAGCCTAACAGCCAGGGATACCCTACCGAATGATATGATGAAATCATATCTGCCAACTACTAAGAGAGAGGTGTGTCGGGGGGCAATGTGTGCAAGAGAGTCCTAAAGATAATGTGTGTGCGGGAGACGTGTAGTCACATATATGTGTGTATAGAGGGCTAGTAGAGACCGTGCATGTGTATATATGCATGTGAGAGAAATAGTGTTTTCCAATTGAGATTAGTGAAAAGAGTGGTACATAGTAGTCAGAAAGAGAGAGAGAGAGAGAGAAATAGAGAGAGCATGTGCGTGAGACACCCCGACACCCTGAGAGAAATTGTGCGCATGTGTGAAAGAGAAATGTTGATGCATATAAAGTGTGTGCACTTATGCGTTAGATAGAGAGATATATAACGTGTTTGTGAGAACGGGGCGAGGCATAGTGCATCTATGTGTAAAAGGCGGTTCTACGCATTAAATTAAAATATAAATGGCATTATTATTTTTGGATGAGATCATGAATTTTGCAAATTGCGTATGGACGAAAATCGGTCTATCAGACACCCATACTCTATTGAATTCTAGCATGTGCATGTGTTTATTTCATATTATCGATCCATAGAGTGAGAGTGGTTTGAAATGCAGGCAATGGATGCTTTTGCAATTCATATATAAACATTAATTAGTGCACTCCATGTTGTTAGTGTGAAGCACTTTATACATTTGTCACTTGCATGGATACATTCCAAATTGCTAGCTATGAAATAGAATACATGTCGAATTCAACATAAAGGGGGTTTCGAAGATTCAAATTCATAGGAAGTGCATTCATCTATTTGAACCCGAGATAATGGCATTTGTAAATCAGATGTAAAAGGGGGGCATCAATCTTTGTTGTGAGTTTGAACATGCTATATATATTCATACGCATATCTAACTTTTTTTGCAACCAAGGAGATTATATTTGGAACCATGCATGAACTGAGGTAAGTTGCATATTTTTTAATATATACTCGTGTACAATGTATATTCAAATGTACCCCCTACATTCCAAAATAATCGTAGCTTTAGGATTTTCAAGAGTAAAGATTTGTGAAGTTTGACAAATCCTGAAAGTTCAATTCAAGAGAACCGAAAATGTTAATGCTTCTGCTCCCAAATATTGAACGAAGCGCCAAATAGGCCTCTGGTCACTGAAACCGCGCGAGATTAATGTTTTGGTGGTAGGAAATTACTGTCCTGACTCTGGCCCGTGTAGCCTATCGGCCCGATGTCCAAAGGTCTAAACCGGGGTAGGTTTGTAACTTCACCAAGATGCCAGTCTCAACCGCCTCTCAGAAGCATTCATACGCTATGGGCGCCTACCCATGCGCTCGGCCGAAATCTATCCCGCCCACATTTGGGACACCTGATATGACTGTCCTACCCCCAACCCGCAATATGTCCAAAATTTTAGATGGGGACAAAGTTTGTAACTTTCCCCAAATTTCAAACAAGCGCGTATCAAACCGAAACATTGTTCCCCCTTAGTTCCCCGCCTCCCTCCGTTTCCCCATTCATACTCCGTGGGCGCGAAAACGCCCTCTCCACCAGCCGCGAAACCCCAGCCTCCTCCGTCCTCCACCCCATAGCGGTCAATCCACCGCTGCCCTCCTCCATCACACCGGAGCCGGTACCCCGACGTCGTCGTCCAACACAACTGCAACCGCAACGCCCTCAAGGACTTAGCAGCTGAAGCATAGGCAGAGCTGCCTCCATGATGCCGACACCAACGTGCGCCGTACCAGAACCACTCCGACCACGCCGTCCTGCGCCTCACTACTGCGGCTCCACTATCGCAACCGTCCACCGCACCGGAGCTGTTCCCGCTACACTATTGTTCGCCGCCTCGGATCTGCTTCCTCGCCGCTGACAGACGGCCACCGCACCACACTCAACAACTTGGCCATGGGTTCGTCCAAGGCTGCACCGTCCTCCACAACTTCTGGTTTCTGGCGAACAACAAGAAGATCGTCGGAAAAACAGAAGGAGGACACAACACTGCCAGCAGAAAGAGGTACTCCTCTTCCCTTATTCGTGCAAATCTTACGTCTCCGCTCACACCGTATTCATCCCACGAAAGAAACTAGTCGAGCGCTTCTTACTGCATTTTCTTCGTGATATTAAATGCACAAGGTTTCCTCCCTTTTACTATTTCACCTTTGCTAGAGGTCAGTAGCCTGCCTGGATTTCAATTCAGGGTCAGTCGAACCGTAATTAAAAGAAGCAGCACCCGCTTAGGCGCGCGGAGCACCTAGTCCGCCTGTTCCCTGGGGAAGCGGCACATCGGTGTCTATCATAGGGGTGTGGGGCGCAGGAGCTGCTTGTGCCTGATCTGGAGGTCGGCGGGGCTTGAATGGATGGCCGGGGGGCGGTGCCAAGCACGGCGGTGCAGTGAGGTCGAGGGGAGGGCGCAGGCAGGGGAGGAACACCGGGCCGGTGGTCGTTGGTGTCTCAAGGAAGATCGTCAACACTGACTGGCTAGAGGTAGATGAAGGCGATCTGCCCGTTCTTTGTACATCGGACGATGCAGAAAAAATGGACTGACCTATTTGCTTTCAGTCGACTGTTATTTTCATAGAATCCTATAGTAATTTAGTGTGCCATGCATGTTTTAGAGCTATCATATGTCTCCCGTCATTTATTTCTCACCGACCTGCTATCTGCTACCTTTACACTATACTAATTGTGCACACACTTCACCCATACTCACACTATTGTTTTTTATGCATGGGTATTTCAGACTCTGACGCAGTGTTGATGAATGCAGAAAAGAAAAGACAGAAGTCGCTCCAGTGTAATTCGAAGATAAGCACTAAGCGTTTCAGCGCTCTAATGGGTGCAGTGTCAGCAGTTGGAGACAGTAAACGTAGCTCTGCAGTTGATGATCTCAATTGCCACACACAACCATCCCAGGTGCTTGCTTTAACTTCGCGCTGTCAAATGTGGTTGCATGTTGCATATGGTGTCTAGCTTGTATTGCTTCCAATTTGGTTAAATTGCATCTGCTTACTTTACACATTATACCTTTGATAATGACATGCCTTCCTGTTTTTGATACATACTACATATGTCTATTAACCATGTTCGTACATCAAACTAATGCTCTTTTGTATCCCTCGTCAATCACTTATGATGAGACAGTCACCCGAGTGGGTTACTGTGAGACGCCCTACTCGTTTAAAGAGTGCAGTGTCATCCTCCCCACATGATTCTCAAGAAACAGCAAGGCTAAATGAAGATAGTCAACGTAGCTCTCTAGTTGATCACCGCAATTCCCCCACACCACCATCGCAGGTGCTTGCTCTTACTTGGCAGTGTGATATGTGGTTGCATGTTGCATATGGTGTCTACCTTGTAATGCTTCTAATTAGGGTAAATTGCATCTGCTTAGTTAACACATTATACCTGTGAATATGACATGCCTTCCTGTTTTTGGTACATACTACGTCTTTCTATTAACCATGTTCTTACATCAAACTACTTTTCTTGTGTATCCCTCATCAATGCTCCTAATTTGTTAAATTGCATCTCCTTAGCTTACACATTATACATGTGAATATGACACGCCTTCCTGTTTTTGGTACATACTACATCTGCCTATCACACCATGTTCTTACATCAAACTACTGTTCTTGTGTATCCTGCGTCTATCGCTTATGATGAGACAGTCACGCGCGTGGGTTAATATGAGACGCAATACTCTTATAAAGAATGCAATTTCATCCTCTCCACATGATTCTCAAGAAACAACAAGCCTAAATGAAGATATTGAACGTAGCTCTGTACCTGAAGACCGCACTTCCCCTACACCACCATCACAGGTGCTTGCTCTAACTTCGCAGTGTGATATGTGGTTGCATGTTGCATACGGTGTCTAGCTTGTAATGCTTCTAATTAGGGTAAATTGCATCTGCTTAGTTTACACACTATACCTGTGAATATGACATGCCTTCCTATTTTTGGTACACACTACATCTATGTGTTAACCTTGTTCTTACATGAAACTACCTCTCTTCTGTATCCTGCATCAATCACTTACGATGAGTCACCTTTATTCGTTGCATATTGCATATTATTTCTAGCCTGTTGCCATGTATTGCTTCTAATTTGGTCAAATACATTTGTTAGGGCACCCTTTTAATTTGGCAGAGTGATATTGGTTTCATCTTTCATATGGTTTCTAGCTTGCATCGATTCTAACAAGTTCAAGCACCTTGTGCTTAGTTTACACTTTATACATCATACATGTCAATATGTCACGCCGTCCTGTTTTTCATACATATTCCATCCTCCTATCATGCGGCTGCCTTACATGAAAGTAGTGTTCGTCAGTATCATGCATCAATGAGTTCTGAAGAGCAAATTTTATTCCTTTTTCTTGTGGGTTTGACTTGACAAGGCAAAATCAAGAAAGAGGAAGGAAAAGAGTAAGGAAGGCGATGATGGTGGTCCTCTGCAGCAACGTAAACGGAGCATCTGTACCGATTCTCCTTGTACTGATAGTGCATTACAAGGTCCAAGTCTCCGCTCCCCTACTCCACCATCCAAGGTGCTTGCTCTAACTTGGCAGTGTGATATCTGGTTGCATGTTGCATATGGTGTCTAGCTCGTATTGCTCCTAATTAGTGTAAACTGCATCTGCTTAGCTTACACATGATACATGTGAATATGACACGCTTTCCTGTTTTTGGTACATACTATATCTGTCTATCACACCATGTTCTTACATGAAACTACTCTTCTTGTGTATCCTGCATCAGTCACTTATGATGGGACACCTTTAAGTTGGCAGTGTGATATTGGTTTGCGTCTTGAATATGATTTCTAGCATGTATTGCTTCTAGTTTGATGAACGCCACCTATGACGAGACAGTTTTAACTTGGCAGAGTGATATTGATTGCACCTTCCATATGGTGTCTTGCAGTGTTTCTAATTTGTTGAAGTGCCTTCTGCTTAGTTACCACATCATAGGTGTGAATATGTCAAGCCGTCCATTTTTTCGTACATATTCCATCCTCGTATCATGACTTTGCCTTTCATCAGAGTAGTGTTCGTCAGTATCATGCATGAATGAGTTCTGAAGAGCGAATGATATTCCTTTTTCTTGTCGGTATGACCTCACAATGCAAAATCAATAAAGCTGAAGGAAATTGGCAAGGCATTGGATGATGGTGGTCCTTCCGAGCAACTGAAACGGAGGTTCTCTACAGATTCTACTCCGCCATCCTCCCAACAAGATTCGCAAGACAACGCAAGGCTAGACAGTCAACGTAGCTGTGTAGATGATGAGCACATCTCCCCTACTCCACCATCACAGGTGCTTGCTCTAACTTGGCACTATTATATGTGGTTGCATGTTGCGTATGATGTCTAGCTTGTATTGCTTCTAACTTTGTTGAATTGCATCTGCTTACTTTACACATAATGCCTGTGAATATGACATGTGTTCCTGTTTCTACATCAGACTACTATTCTTGCATATCCCGCATCAGTCACTTATGATAAGGCACCTTTAAGTCGCCACTGTGATATTGGTTGTGTCTTGCATATGATTTCTAGCATGTACTGCTTCTAATTTGTTGAAACGCCATACAGTTTGAACTTGGCAGAGTGATATTGGTTGCATCTTTCATATGGTGTCTAGCTTGCAGTGCTTCTAATTTGTTGAAATGCCTTCTGCTTAGTTACCACATCATAGGTGTGAATATGTCACACCATCCTGTTTTTCATACATATTCCATCCTCGCATCATGTGTTTGCCTTTCATCCGAGTAGTGTTCGTCAGTATCATGCATGAATGAGTTCTGAAGAGCGAATTTTATTCCTTTTTCTTATCGGTTTGACTTCACAATGCAAAATCATTACAGCTGAAGGAAATTAGTCCGGCAGTGGATGATGGTGGTCCTTCGGAGCAACTCAAACAGGGGGTCTCTACAGATTCTACTCCGCCATCCTCCCAACAAGATTCGCAAGACAACACAAGGCTGGACAGTCAACGTAGCTGTGTAGATGATGAGCACATCTCCCCTACTCCACCATCACAGGTGCTTGCTCTAACTTGACACTATTATATGTGGTTGCATGTTGCGTATGATGTCTAGCTTGTATTGCTTCTAACTTGAATTGCATCTGCTTACTTTACACATAATGCCTGTGAATATGACACGTGTTCCTGTTTCTAGAACATACGTGTACATGATGAGCACATCTCCCCTACTCCACCATCACAGGTGCTTGCTCTTACTTGGAACTGTTATACGTGGTTGCGTTTTCCGTATGATGTCTAGTTTGTATTGCTTCTGATTATGTTGAATTGCATCTGCGTAGCTTACAACTTATACCTGCAACGATCACTTACCCATAAGACACATTTAACTTGGGACTGTGATGTAGGTTGCATCTTGCATTGTCTTCTAGCTTGTACTGCTTCTAATTTCTTGAAATGGCACTTACGACGAGACACTTTTTACCTGATAGAGTGATATTGGTTGCATGTTCATATGGTGCCTAGCTTTCATTTCTTCTAATTTTGTTGAAATGCCTTCCGCTTACTATTTTTTCATACATATTCCATCCTCCTATCGTACGTGTGAATATGAAACGCTGTCTTTTTTGTATATATTCCATCCTCCTATCCTGCGCTTGCCTTACATCAAAGTAGTGTTCGTCTGTATCATGCATCAACCAGTTATGCAGAGCTAATTTTATTCATCTTCTTGTGGTTTTGACTTCATAAGGCAATATCAGAAAATAGGAAGGAAAAGAGTAAGTTAGGGGATGTTGGTGGTCCTCCGCACCGACGCAAACAGAGACTCTCTAGATTTGCCACTGCTACTGCTAATGAAGTTGAAGTCCCAAGTCTACATGATGAGTTCATCTCCCGTACTCCACCATCGCAGGTGCTTGCTCTAAGTTGACAGTGTGATAATTGGTTTCATGTTGCATATGTTGTCTAGCCTGTATTTCTTCTATTTTGATTAAATTGCACCTGCTGAGTTTATACGTTATACATGTGCATATGACATGGCTTTCTGTGTCTAGAATACACTGCATCTATCTATCATACCATGTTCTTACATCAAAGTACTGCTGTTGTGTATCCCGCATCAGTCACTCATGATTGGACGCTTTTAACATGGCAGTTTGATAGTGGTTGCATCTTGCATTGATTTCTACGTTGTACTGCTTCTAATTTTTCGAATTGCCACTTATGACAAGACACTTTTAACTTGGCAGAGTAATATTGGTTGCATCTTTCATATGGTGTCTAGCTTGCATTACTTCTATTTTCTTGAAAATCCTTCTGCTTAGTTTGCACATCGTAGCTGTGAATATGTCATGCCGTCCTGTTTTTCTTACATATTCCATCCTCATACGGTTGTCTTACATCAAAGTATTGCTTGTCTGTATCATGCATCAATGAGTTCTGAAGAGTGATTTTATTCTTTTGTGTTGTGGGTACAGCTTGACATGGCAAAGTCAAAAAAGAGCAAGGAAAATAATATAGTAGGGAGTGCTGTTACTCGTCGGGTGAAACGGAAAAGGTTCTGCCGTCGAGATTCTGCTGGTACTTATAGTGCAGTAGAAGGTCCAAGTCCACCGGCTAAATCTACAAACACAGTATCACCTGCTCCACCAGCTGCAGCATCCGCTTCAACTGTACCAGCATCTCAACCAGTTACTCGTTCGTTTGCTCCGGAACTGGCCAGTTCCCAAGCTGCCTTCACACCTAACACTACTTCCGAAGCACTGCTGACACAACAGGACTTGGCAAGATCAGATGAACCTCATGAGCATCAACACCAAGACGGTACCTGACCGAGTCAAGTTGCAGTTGCATGCTCCTTTATATGTACTCTCACAGTTTGATGTACACTAACACTTTCCATATTCGTTGTTGAACTAGCACCACGGCGCAAGCGGAAACAGACATCAGGGATAATGCTTGACAGATTAACAAAATCTAAAGGAGGAAGAATGGAGATCCATTTTGAGGCAGGTTTAAAAAGGCCACGTGATGCTACAGAGTCAGCCAAGTTAGTATCAGAGGCAGCCGTTGCCGTTAGGTGTCATGCACGTATCCTCCCAACGTGGATCCAGTACAGGAATGAGAAAGACAATACCCAGTTTAACACCTTCCTTGACCATTTATCCGTAAGTAATGTTATTCATCGCAATTAGTAATATTGTCTTGCTCTGTCCCATACTTTCTAGCTTCCTCCTAATAAGACTCACATTCTTTTTTCAACAGATGAGGTTCAAGTTGGATCCGAAAGATGATGCAACTAAACAAGCATGCACTCATGTTTTTCAGTCTGCTCTGCGACAGTATCGGTACCACCTTAGAAAATCTCACTTTGAAGGCAAGGCTAACAATGAAATCGCCCAAACATCTCCAGTGGAATATATTACAGATGAAGACTGGACAGCCCTCGTTAAACACTGGTCTGATCCAAAGTATCAGGTAGGCTATATGTATTTGATCAGACCACATATTGAACTTGTATTTATGTATGTGCCTTACAAGTGTATCTTCTTCTAGGCTAACTGTTTGAAGAACAAAACCAACCGTTCTAAAGTGAAATTCCAACAGACAACAGGATCTCGTAGCTATATTGCACACTGCGAGGCTCTTGTAAATAGCTGCTACTTCCTTCTTTTTTTGTGCCATATTATCGTATCTATATTGACTTGTTCCAAATACAGAGGAAAGCCCGTGCGGACCAAAAAGAACCTGAACCGAATGCAGTGCAAATCTTCAAGGATTGCCACACCAGCAAGATGAAGGGCATGAGCACACCAGTTCAAGCCGCTGTTGTAAGTCCTTACTCCTCCTGCCTTGAACTGATTGGTACTGTGATGTGTTCATTTAACTACTTGGTTTGCAGCCAATGTCAGTTACTCTGTTCACTTTTATTCACAGTTGTCTTAACGTATCATTTCACCTTACATGGTTTAAAAGAGATGAAGGATATTCTTTTGGTCTTGATCTGTAATCTAGTTGTTATGTTCACGTGCGCACACAATGATAAAATAGCCTGTTTGTTTTATATCTGTTTGCCCATGATATGAATGATGTCATACTATGTTCATCCTACTTTAAACCATGTCTCTTTATCCTTAGATGTCAACGAATGTGAGGAAATAGACAATACAGTAGGCATGCTACATGGACATATGTTCCGAAAGTGATTTTATTATGTAGTTGGCACTACAATACATGCTAATGTATTACAGTAGTTCACCAAAATAAGTTATGTATAAACGTTTAACCTACTTTGTTTGTTTTTGTCTCATTAGTAACTTATCTGGTACACTAATCTACAAGTTCAAACTTTCAGGAAGCTATGGAACAAATGATTGAACAGCCACAACCACCTGAAGGTGACGAGGCTACTACAGGCACAATGTCACCTCTTGCTGCAGTGCGTCAGTATCTCTCCACTAACAGTGCAAAAAGCACCTTCCTGCGTAATTCTGGGTTGGTTGTCAAGGTAACCTCGTCCAAATCGCCTACTGAACAAAATCTTCCTGCTAGACAGAGTGATATATCTGTGCTCCAGACACAAGTCCAATCCCTAATGGACGTTGTTTCGGAAACAAGAATAGTGGTTGAGAAATGTCGTCAAGATATGAATGGTTTTGAAACCAGACTATCAGACATTCGCTTCGTTGTTCAAGAGCAATGGCGGAAAAAAGGTGGAGATCGTGCTGCTCCATCAGATTCTACAGCCTGAAACATTAGCACTCAGGTCAAATGATCTGTGCTTCTATACATCTGATGGTGCTTTTATCTGGAAGGACTGTAAACTTTATGCCAACAGGCCTTTTGTTGTATGGTTGGAATTTATTTTGTTGTGATACAACATTTATGATGCTGCCTCAGGCTGCAGTAATTACGACGCTATTTTTGTATAGTGTAGGTTTATCTTAGTAATGTATTCGGCCGAAAGCTTCGTAGGAGCCCAACATGCCAACATTCGTCGGGCCCATTCCAATTGGGCTAAAAACGATTACGGGCCGAAATTGGCATGTAGCCCACTAAAAATATCTGGGCCTAAATCAGCATAAGCTTTCATATTTTTCTGGTAGGCCTGTGCCCATAGTGGGCCTTTAACAGGCCTAAACATAATTTGGGCCCTCAGTAAAAATAGGCCGTTTACAGGTGTAAATATCTCGAGCCCATAAAAAACATGGGCCTTTAATAGACCGAAAGTGAGATTGGGCCCTGATTGTGCCAAATAACCCACTGGACTTAGCAGGCCGAAATGGTGGCCCATTTACGATGCGGATCTTTGACAGGCCGAAATTCGGACGGGCCGTAAATGCGCCGACCTAATACACGGGCCTTTAACAGGCCGGAACTTCGGTCGGGCTAGATTATCGTCATTTTTATATGGGCCGTTAATGGGCCCGATATGACGTTGGGCCACATATGGCCCATGGTTTACGTCCGGCGTTAACAGGCCGAAAATGACAACAGGCCGAAAGTGGCCCAAAGCTATAGTGGGCCTCTAACAGGCCGAATGTCAGACATGGCCGAATATGACCCAAATCCTTCACGGTCGTTTATGGGCCGAAAGTTTTGATGGCCTGTAAATGGGCCCAAATGAAGCCGGACCTTTAACAGGCCGGAAATACACCGGGCCGTAATTCGGCCCAATTACTTAGCGGACTGTTAACGGGCCAGAAGTGACCATGGGCCGCGTTGATGACAAGTTTAGGACAGGCCGTTGACGGGCCGATTTGACAGAGAATGTTGGGCCTTTAGCTGGGCCGGCCCATTATGGTCTGCAGAATCTTGTGGGCCTTTAGCTGGGCCGGCCCATTGTGGTCCGCAAAATCTTGTGGGCCTTTAGCTGGGCCGGCCCATTATGGTCTGCAAAATCTTGTGGGCCTTTAGCTGGGCCGGCCCATTATGGTCCGCTAAATTTTGTGGGCCTTTAGCTGGGCCGGCCCATTATGGTCCGCTAAATCTTATGGGCCTTCGGTTGGGCCGGCCCATTTAAACTTTGTGGGCCACTTTTGGGCCGGTCCACGTGTCAACATATCATAGACCCATCTCGACCGTTGGATGAGTGACACCTGTGCCAACGCGGAGCTGACGCGTGGATCCGTCAGCCAATGAGAATTTTACACGTGGAAAATCGGCATTGGTCGTCGCTGTTAATGGGTTATCGGATCCAAAATCCGACCCGATAGCTTAACGGTGTTCCATTATGGTGGATGCCACGTGTCGGTCACCCTTGACGAAAGCACTTCTGTGACGCGCGATTTATCATCATGGAAGTGGACACTTCCGTGATGATAATTTTGGCAATGTCATGGAACACTTCTACGACAACACAGGTATGACTATCTTGATTCTGTCATAAATTTGTCATGATGTACATGCATGACAGAAAACGCGACCTACTATGACAAACACGTATCATCACGGAAGTGTATTTTTTTGTAGTGAATCATATTATTATGCTCTACTCAAACACCAAATAACATTTATTTTAGGTTCAACACTAATCCTGAAGGTAAAGGGAGTGTGCGATGGTGATCTTATCAACATTGGAATCACTTCCAACTCACATCATCACCTCGCCCTTAACTAGTCTCTGTTTATTTTGCAACTCCCGTTTCGAGTTACTAATCTTAGCAACTGAACTAGTATCAAATACTGAGGGGTTGCTATAAACACTAGTAAAGTACACATCAATAACATGTATATCAAATATACCTTTGTTCACTTTGCCATCCTTCTTATCCACCAAATACTTGGGGCAGTTCTGCTTCCAGTGACCAATCCTTTTGTAGTAGAAGCACTTAGTCTCAGGCTAAGGTCTAGACTTGAGTTTCTTCACTTGAGCAGCAACTTGCTTGCCGTTTTTCTTAAAGTTCCCCTTCTTCCATTTGCCCTTTTCTTGAAACTAGTGGTCTTGTCAACCATCAACACTTGATGTTTTTCTTGATTTCTACCTTCGTCGATTTCAGCATCACGAAGAGCTTGGGAATCGTTTATGTTATCCCTTGCATATTATAGTTCATCATGAAGTTCTAGTAACTGGGTGGTAGTGACTAGAGAACTCTGTCAATCACTATCTTATCTGGAAGATTAACTCCCACTTGATTCAAGTGATTGTAGTACTCAGATATTCTGAGCACATGCTTACTAGCTGAGCTATTCTCCTCCATCTTGTAGGCAAAGTACTTGTCAGAGGTCTCATACCTCTCGACTCGGGCATGAGTCTGAAATACCAATTTCAGCTCTTGGAACATCTTATATGCTCTATGGCATTCAAAACATTTTTTAAGTCCCGGTTCTAAGCCATAAAGCATGGTGCACTAAACTATCGAGTAGTCATCACACCGAGCTTTGCCAAACATTCATAATGTCTGCATCTGCTCCTGCAATAGGTCCGTCACCCAGCAGTGCATCAAGGACATAATTCTTCTATGCAGCAATGAGGATAATCCTCATATCACAGATCCAATCCGCATCATTGCTACTAACATCTTTCAATTTATTTTTCTCTATGAACATATCAAAAATAAACGGGGAAGCTATGCGTGAGCTATTGATCTATAACATAGATATGCAAATACTACCAGGACTAAGTTCATGATAAATTTAAGTTCAATTAATCATATTACTTAAGAACTCCCACTTAGATAGACATCCCTTGAGTAATCTAAATGATCACGTGATCCATATCAACTAAACCATGTCCGATCATCACGTGAGATGGAGTAGTTTTCAATGGTGAACATCACTATGTTGATCATATCAACTATATGATTCACGCTCGACCTTTCGGTCTCCAGTGTTCCGAGGCCATATCTGCATATGGTAGGCTCGTCAAGTTTAACCCGAGTATTCTGCATGTGCAAAACTGGCTTGCACCCGTTGTATGTGAACGTAGAGCTTATCACACCCGATCATCACGTGGTGTCTCGGCACGAAGAACTGTCGCAATGGTGCATACTCAGGGAGAACACTTATACCTTGAAATTTTAGTAAGGAATCATCTTATAAATCTACCGTTGAACTAAGCAAAATAAGATGTATAAAAGATAAGCATCACATGCAACCAAAATATGTGACATGATATGGCCATCATCATCGTGTGCTTTTGATCTCCATCTCCAAAGTACCGTCATGATCTCCATCGTCACCGGCATGACACCATGATCTCCATCATCTTGATCTCTATCAACGTGTCGTCACATGGTCATCTCGCCAACTATTGCTATCGCATAGCAATAAAGTAAAGCAATTATATGGCACTTGCATCTTATGCAATAAAGAGACAACCAAAGGCTCTTGCCGGTTGCCGATAACTTTAGCAAAACATGATCATCTCATACAATAATTTATATCTCATCACGTCTTGGCCATATCACATCACAACATGCCTTGCAAAAACAAGTTAGACGTCCTCTAGTTTGTTGTTGCAAGTTTTACGTGGCTGCTACGGGCTTCTAGCAAGAATCGTTCTTACCTATGCATCAAAACCACAGCGTGGTATAGTGATTGCTTTTTGATCTTTAGAAAGAACCCTGTTCATTGAAACTGATTCAACTAAAGTTGGAGAAACAGACACCCACTAGCCACCTATGTGCGAAGCACGTCGATAGAACCAGTCTCGCGTAAGCGTATGCGTAATGTTGGTCTGACCGCTTCATCCAACAATACCGCTGAATCAAGAATCAACTAGTGACGGCAAGCAATATGTATATACCCACGCCCACAACTCCTTTGTGTTCTACTCGTGCATATAACATCCACGCATAAACTTGGCTCTGATACCACTATTGGGGAACGCAGTAATTTCAAAAAATTTCCTACGCACATGCAAGATCATGGTGATGCATAGCAACGAGAGGGGAGAGTATTGTCTACGTACCCTCATAGACCATAAGCAGAAGCGTTATGACAACGCGGTTGATGTAGTCATACGTCTTCACGATCGACTGATCCTAGTACCGAAAGTACGGCACCTCCGCGATCTGCACACGTTCGGCTTGGTGACGTCCCACGAACTCATGATCCAGCAGAGTGTCGAGGGAGAGCTTCGTCAGCATGACGGCGTGCTAACGGTGATGATGATGCTACCGGAACAGGGCTTCGCCTAAGCACCGCTACGATATGACCAAGGTGGATTATGGTGGAGGGGGCACCGCACACGGCTAAGAGATCAATGATCAACTTGTGTGTCCATGGGGTGCCCCCCTCCCCCGTATATAAACGAGTGGAGGAGGGGGAGGGTCGGCCCTCTACTATGGCGCGCCCTGGGGAGTCCTACTCCCACCGGGAGTAGGATTCCCCCATTTCCAAGTAGTAGGAGTAGGAGAGAAGGAAGAGGAAGAGAGAAGAGAAGGAAGGAGGGGGTGCCGCCCCTCCCCTTAGTCCAATTCGGACTAGGCCTTGGGGGCACGCGGCCTGCCCTAGGCAGTCCCTCTGTCTCTCCCCTAAAGCCCAATAAGGCCCATATACTCCTCGGCGAATTCCCGTAACTCTCCGGTACTCCGATAAATACCCGAACCACTCAGAACCTTTCCGATGTCCGAATATAGCCTTCCAGTATATCGATCTCTACGTCTCGAACATTTTGAGACTCCTCGTCATGTCCCTGATCTCATCTAGGACTCCGAACAACCTTCGGTACATCAAAACACATAAACTCATAATACCGATCGTCACCGAACGTTAAGCGTGCGGACCCTATGGGTTCGAGAACTATGTAGACCTGACCGAGACTCATCTCCGGTCAATAACCAATAGC
Source organism: Triticum aestivum (assembly GCF_018294505.1). Lineage (NCBI taxonomy): Eukaryota > Viridiplantae > Streptophyta > Magnoliopsida > Poales > Poaceae > Triticum > Triticum aestivum. Next base: position 449,359,674 of record NC_057800.1, read on the forward strand.
GGAACCTGGATGCTCATATTGGTTCCTACATATTCTATGAAGATCTTTATTGGTCAAACCGCGTAACAACATACGCCGTTCCCTTCTTTGTCATCGGTATGTTACTTGCCCGAGATTCGATCGTCAGTATCTCAATACCTAGTTCAATCTCGTTCCCGGAAAGTCTCTTTACTTGTTCTGTAATGCATCATCCCACAACTAACTCATTAGTTACATTGCTTGCAAGGCTTATAGTGATGTGCATTACCGAGAGGGCCTAGAGATACCTCTCCGATACACGGAGTGACAAATCCTAATCTCGATCTATGCCAACTCAACAAACACCATCGGAGACACCTGTAGAGAATCTTTATAATCACCCAGTTAGGTTGTGACGTTTGATAGCACACAAGGTGTTCCTCCGGTATTCGGGAGTTGCATAATCTCATAGTCAAAGGAACATGTATAAGTTATGAAGAAAGCGGCAGCATTAAAACTGAACGATCATTATGCTAAGCTAACGGATGGGTCTTGTCCATCACATCATTCTCTAATGATGTGATCCCGTTCATCAAATGAAAACACATGTCCATGGCTAGGAAACCTAACCATCTTTGATTAACGAGCTAGTCAAGTATAGGCATACTAGGGACACTTTGTTTGTCTATGTATTCACACATGTACTAAGTTTCCGGTTAATACAATTCTAGCATGAATAATAAACATTTATCATGATATAAGGAAATATAAATAACAACTTTATTATTGCCTCTAGGGCATATTTCCTTCATCTTCCTCCTAGTTCAAACTGCTCCAGCAGCCCCCCACCTTTGAGTGCTCCGGTTGGGCGCACGGAAGGAGGCCGCGCCACGGGTCAAGCAGGTGGCGGGCGCCCCCACCCGTGGTGTCACAGGAAGGTGGCGGGCATCGTAGGTAGCGGTGGAGCGCTGGTGGAAGATGGTAGCAACGGAGCAGGCCATGCAGCTGGTGGCGGGGCAGGTGTTGGCTGCGACGCAGGTGACGGCGGCGTAGGTTGGCCGGCCGGCGGGTGGGCAGAGTGGGCTAGAATCCTATGAATGATTTGGGGATTTAGTTGCACGGGCCTACATGTCAGCTCCGGACCCACGTCCACACGGTCCCACGTGTAAGCTCCGGACCCACAACCACTAACGCCGACGGACGGAATGGACTCAAATCTAGCCGTTTGGCCTCGTCATAGTAGTTGTGCATGGACTAAGGGCAAAACTGAGCACAATTCGCATCTGAGGGCAAAACTGAGCACATGGACACCATTGAGGGCAAAAGGATAATTAACCCTATTTGTATTATTATATTTCCATATTCATAATTAAAAAGTTTATATTCTATTATATAACTGTTATGATCCTCGAATATGCAATTCGATGGAAAACTCATATGCACGTGTGAAATGATAAACGATTAAATAAAAAATTGCTAGTCTTGCCTCTAGTACTAGCTCAAGTGTTGTTGGTGATCACGTTTTTCGGATCTTAGAACATCGTTAAGTGTTAAATAATAGTCCTAAAACAATATTGAGATTATGACGTTGGAAGAACAATCAATTGAGTAATATCATCTGTAATCAATTGTAATAACACGAAGTGCTAACGTGTGATTTTAATCCTTAGACCATGAGAGTATCATAGTCACTTCTTACCGTACGATGATCTTTGGGTTGCTCAAATGTCAGCTGTAACACGGTGATCATAATGACAACTTACAGGTTCATCAAAAAAATTGACAAGGGACTAGGTAGCTCGAGAGTGGGATTAGCTCCTCCAGCGATGGAGAGATATTCCTAGGGCCCTCTCGGTGTGGTAGCATCCATCATCGTCTTACCAGACACAGATGACTATGTCACGGGGATGCCGGAACACGAGAACGAGAAAAAAGAAACAAAAGCAAAAACGAGGATGTCGTTATAGTGAACATGTGTCGACTCAAGAGGATACCGATGCATCCCGAGTTTTCGAAAGTATCGCGAAGCAAAGGGAACATCACATGATAACCAAAGGTTCACTCAAATATCATTCGTGTGCTCATAGGGATCGACATGGACTTCCACGGTTCTGCCATCGGTCATTGAACGAAGGAGTTTCGTTCATGTCTATGAGTTACCGAACCTACGGGGTCACAAGCTTAAGGTAGTCATGCAGTAGGACGGGAGTGATGAGAATATATTTGTGGAATTGTTTCATCAATATTAGGAATAGTTCCGAGAGAATCCATGGGGTCACCGGAAGAGTTTCTAAGAGTATCGGGTATTACCAATAAATATACATCACTACTAGGAAAAGGCCTACTAGTGACGCACCTGTTTTCGCTAATAATGGCGCACTACAGGTGCGCCACTAGTACCACACCATTAGTATTTTTTTTACTAATGGCGCACCACAGGTGCGCCATTAGTATCTGGTATACTAATGGCGCACCATGCAGTGCGCCATTAGTATAGCCCACGGTGCGCCATTAGTATGCCTCCCAGGGGGGCATATTTACCCATGTACTTTGGCATACTAATGGCGCACTGGTGGATGATGCGCCATTAGTGTGCTCTGGCTTACTAATGGTGCACTATGTGGTGGTGCGCCACTAGTATGAATATTAGCCATTATTATTTTTCTTTTCTGATATTTTCATAGGTTACAAAATATATTATTGGAAAGAATTTAGACAACACCACACGGCAACAGCAGATTCATCGAATACAATAGAAGATTAGTCTCTGAATACAATTCATCATATTAGTCTCTGAATTCCAAAGACCGAACAAAGATAGAACGTTAAAGTCTCGAGACCGCGAGTAGCGAGTTTGTCAAAAGTAATACTAATCCTAACAAGTCCTACCAATCATCATCATACAACTTCTACTCGTTATTAATAACAAGTCATACGATCATCATCTTGATAGTCATCGAACCAACCCTACTTAATTGTTCTTAGCACATGATCATCAGTATTAGACAGGACCTAAATACCCTATTTAAGTTAAAATAGCATAAAACAATATAGACCCTGACTCTCCATTATGGAGAATGGAGATCATCCTGTCTCCAATTCTTGCGCTTTGCTTCCTTTTGCTTCCAAGAACCTCCTTACGACTGTCCATACATTTTTTCCATCCTTTGATTTGCATGTCTCGACTTGTTTTAGAAATCTTGTATGGACAGTTGAGATTCATAGGATGACCTGGCTGTATGTTCAAAACATTAAGGCTACCTTTATGATACATCAAATGAGGCACACAATTTTGTGGGATTATCTGTTAAAAACATAGTAATAACTTCATAGTTAGCAATGATGTACTAGTTTTAGAAGTATGCAAAAGATGCACGGATGTACTAATAGTAAAAAATCTTACCAGGGTATCTCCGTTGTAGTTACCGTAGTTGAACACATGCACTAGTGGCACGTATTGACCATAATGTTGAGGAGTTTGATTGTAGATATTGTAATTCTCAATGTCAGTACAAAATCCGACCAGATAATTTTTCTCCTTGTAAGTTGTTAATTCGGAACCATCGGTGTAGTGGGTCTTGTCTACCATCTCCCGCACATTCTTTGAACAATGAAAATAAGCTGTCAATGGAAATAAGCTGTCAACTATTTTGAAATAAACAATATAAATTAGCTAATAACTATGTTTGAGAAACTCACATAGCGGTAGAATTGGAGGCGTATCAACAAGGACCCAAATGTCCTTGTTGTCTTGCTCAATTTTAGGATCACCAAGATCCATGGTGACAAGCATACCCTCATCAAAACCATACATCTTGCAAAATGCTTCCCAATTTTTGCAACCAAAATGGGTTACGCTCCAAGAATTATACAGATTTACTTCAAAATCCACATCGTGATGAGTCCTTAGGTGAATTTTCTTTGTTTTAGAAATTTCATGGTCTTCAAAATCCATCCTCTCCAAGACATAGCGTCTTGCATGGCATGGGATAAGCTATACTTGAATTGTAAAAGATGAAAATTACACATTGAAATAGTTGATGTCATGCTTAATTATGAAAAAAAACAATTGCCGTCGTTGCGTACCATTTCAACTTCAAAGGTCTCCTCGAGCTTAATGCTGAAGCGTCGATCATCGTCCACGTGAGGCTTGTCGCACAGACCTCGATCGTCGTGGCACCAGCCGCACTCCCCCGGGAGACTTTCGTCGTCCGATGACGACATTTCCTACGTTCATAATTCAAAACTACATCATCTCTGTTGGGTCCAATAAGATAATCCACAGTGTGGTGAAGTGAAGTGGTAATTTTGAGAGCAAATGGTTAGGATGAGTGGTTCCTCTTCCAGATTAGGGTTTATCGATGACAAGCAACTGACATTAGTAATAACTATGAGTTGATATCACACTTCTATATGTATAACAGAAGAGGCAGTTGATCCTACTTAATTAAGTACTAAGATACCCCGACCCATGCATTTGTCGCAAGTACCCCATATGTCCTATTTTTAGCAAAATCATGCTAAAATTCACGAAAACTTTTAGCATGACCTTTGCTGAAAATAGGACATATGGAGTACCCGAATTTGCCAGAACGGAAGTTAATCGACATTCCGGCAAACTCAAGGGCCTCTCGGGGTACTTGCAAAATCATCACGACACGATGGTCGGAGACAAACCCAGCAAACTAGCACCACATGTGAGCAGTGGGAAAGGAAAACGAGTCAGAGAAGACACTAGCCAGCCAGCCAGCCAGCACAGTAACATGTAACAGCCAAAATGAACAGTCCATAAAATCCCAACCACAATCTCTAATGGTTGATTTGCATCATATGTATTGTTAATCAAGCTAGCATATTACAGACAGACAGAGAAGCAATTACAGACAAGCTTTGATCATCATATTGGTTGGTGATGACTCATCAAGCTGGCATATTAATCTCTGAACATATGTATTGATCATCAGAGGAAACAAGATTTGAGAAACTGGTGATGACTCATCAAGCTAGCAAGCTGGCTAGTATTGTTAATTAACTAGTGTTGTTAATTACTCTAGTTAGTTAGGGAGGGAGGGGGATAATTATAAATAGTAGCAGATGCACATTTTTTTCTTCCAAAGCACACCTCTTTGTTTCAGCTATCTATATATCTTGTTCTATGCTGCATTTTTAATTCCTGATGTTAACAAGAGTGTTTGTCAAAAGGAAAAACAAAGTTCATGGCAGTGTAGCTAGCTTCTCATGCATCCCTCTTATCAACTAGTTACTTTCCCTAATCTTTCTAATTCTCATAGTTCACAAACTTCACAATTTGACATATCACATAAAGATGTTTCTATACAATAGTAGAATTGGTAAACAGAGAGAAGAAGAGAGAGTTCATATTACCAACGTCCTGTTCAGTAGCCGAGGGAGTCGACCGTCGGTCGTCCTGTCTTGAGTGTGGAGAGGAGGGAGGCAACCGGAGGAACGGCTGGAGTAGCTGAAATTTACCTGATATGTTCCATGAATGTGGAAGAACTATGAGGAAAGAACTTGAAAAAAATATCTTATAGAATATTAGTATCTTATAGAATATACTCATGAAGTTTCTAAGATCATAACTTGTTTAGAGGTTATCAGTAAAAATGTTCAGAGTTCTACAGCGGGCATGGCACTCAACTATAGTGTGAAGAGCATTGTAATCATCTGGAGCAAAAAGGCAAGGAAATGACAGGACATTTCATATCTAGAAACAAAATGTGTGGTTTCTGTAAACATAATAGGATTAGAAAATGCTACATGATGGTTTGTTCAGAAGAGGAATAATCCCAGGATGTAGCATGTATCATGGGGTCAAAACCTGGGACTCCCTATTGTAATTTGATTTTGATTATTAATTTTTCTGTGAGCACATGAATCATAATCTGTGAGCACATGATTGATGAAATTCACTTTATAATTTATTTTTTCAAGAAAGGGCTGATAGACTAGTAAACTACAAAGCTCCAATTCTACTAAGGATATAGTGGGGATCGAGCAGAGAGGGAGAGGGCAAGGAGGGAGGAGCAGAGAGGGAGGCGGGGGCTTACGGGCGAAGGAGGACGGGCGGAGGAGGAGGGGGGCTTACGGGCGGCGGCGGGACGGTTGCGGGTCGGCGGCGGTCGTCATCCTGCACCCCGTGCGATCGTCGGCGGCGGGATGGTTGGGGGCCACGGTGGCTTGCTGTCCGGTGGGTGGCGGAGGCGCTGCAGTGGTGGGGGCGCAGGGGCGCGGGGGCGGCGGCGCACGTAGGGGCGGCGGCGTCGTGGATCGTCGGGGCAGCGGCGCGCAGGGGCTGAGAGATGTGAGATGGGATCGGCCGGGCATTGGGGCCGAGATTTTAGTCGGGGAGGTATAGCAATGGCGCACCACCTAGCGGTGCGCCATAAGTAAGTTTTTTTAGATAGGAATGGCGCATCCCCTAGTGGTGCACCATAAGTAACTTTTTTAGCATAGCAATGGCGCACCAGCCAGCGGTGCGCCATAAGTAATTTTTATTTTTTATTTTTTGTTGCATTCATTAAATTTGTTATTTGAAAATATCATCCAATTTGTTATTTGAAAATATAATCAAATTTGTTTTTTTTTGGATTTTTAGTTGCATTCATTTGTGACGGTGGAGCGGGGGAGGGTGCGGGGGGTCGGCGGCGGCGGTGGGGCGGGGAAGGGTGCGGGGTGTCGGCGGCGGCGGTGGAGCGGGCCGGGGGAGGGTGCGGTGGGTCGACGGCGGCGGTGGAGCGGGGGAGGGTGCGGCGGGTCGTCGGCGGTGGTGGAGCGGGGAAGGGTGCGGTGGGTCGTCGGCGGCGGTGGAGCGGGGGAGGGTGCGGGGGGTGCTCGGCGGCAAGGGGGATCTGGCGAGGGGGATAGCGATCGAGATGGAGGGGGGTCGAGATCAAGTGTCCTCATGAATATTCAATATTTTTTTCATATTGAATATGAAAAAATATCATCAAATTTGAAAAAATATTCATGAATTCAAAAAGTGCCCATGAATTAAATTTAAAAATATTCATGAGTTAGAAAAATAAAAATGATAGTAGTTTTGCAAAAAAATATAGTAGTGACGCACTGTGTGGTAGGTGCGCCATTACTAGTTAAACTAGCAATGACGCACTATGACCTAGTGCGCCATTAGTATTTCTGGAAAAATTAAAAAAATATGTTAGTAGGGGCACACCGTGGGTTTGGTGCGCCATTAGTGTCTACCACACTAATGGCGCACCAGCTCATGGTGCGCCCTTACTATATAGTAGTGGCGCACCATGTTTCTGGTGCGTCATTAGTGGCCATATCATCTATAGCCCTTTTTTCCTAGTAGTGCATAGGTGGAAAATGTTGTCGGGGATATTAAATTATATATATATAATGGTCTGAAAATATTTAGAACACTTTTATATTTAATTTAGTATCAACGGGCCTAAGAAGGCCAAGTGGTGGAAGGCAATCTGGGCCGCCAAGGACCAAGTGGAGGAAGCCCCCCCCCTATGGAAGGGGGAGGTCGAATTGGACTAGGATTCCTCCTCCCCCTTGGCAGGGGCCCCAAGGAGGGACTTTCCCTCTTTGGTGGTTGCCATCTCACTCCCCTCTAACCTATATATACTATGGGGGTTTTGCTCTTCTGTATACACAAGTTTTGGAGCCTCCTGTAGTTCTTCTAGTTCTAGATCTAGTTGGTCTTAGTTGACTAATTAGAGATAGACTTATCCTCTAATCCTAATAATTATAAGCCCCATGTGGTTCTAATCTCTTCCCTCTAATTCTTCGGCGACGATTAGCTCTGGACGGTGAATCGCTATCGGATCATGAAGATTGCATGCTTGCAACCAAGTAGAGAGGTCGTGCTTTCGGGCTTCGGTTCGAGGTACTGTTTGTGGGTGATTCGCGGGATCGTTCACCGACGGCTCGAGGGACTCTAAGTACGATCTACACCGACATGTTCTTCCTCCGCTACAACTCGGTGACAGTAATGATCATGATCCCAACCCATTATGCATCTTCATATTGATCTTGGGTGTGCCTAGGCATGGATTTTTTGTTTTCTACTACGATTCCCAATAGTGGCATTATGAGCGGTTATATGAGTAGGTGCAGGTTGCGATCTAGATCACATGCAGATGTGAGGGTTTGATGTTCTTGCTATGCTTCCCTCAAGTGTTGCTTCGGTTCAATTCATTGATGGTATGATGAGGCTTTGTACAAAGTTCTGACAATCGCTCGGCTCTAGCTATCGACGATCTGCTAACAGTTATTTGGGCATCATCATAGTCAAGAATAGTAAACTGTCGCGTAAACAAGAGGGTACTGAAGATGGATGATCTTCTAGGGGGTCACACGTATTTGACGAAGTTTAGTGTGGGACTAGAAACTTTTGATTAAGTATCTTGTTTCACACACCCCAAAACTTAATCTAGCATCAAGAATCATCATCTATATCGTGGACGTAGGTTGCTAGTGTATTTGTTAAAATTGGTTAACCACGTAACTAAAATTTTGCTTAAACTGATTAGAGGAAGTCTAACTTGGTATTGCAGAGTATCCATATGATGTGGTATAGTCTTTGTCATGATAATGAGTTTATGTATGAGATGGTTATATGTTGTAATGTTAAGTGGCCTGCTATAAGTGCATCAGTGCCCCCTTAGTGGTTTTGGAGTATTTAAGACAAATAGGTTTAGGAACTAATGTGTTTGTGAGTATACATAGGAGAAAGAGTCCCTGAAGATTTGGTTTAACACATGGAAGACGACCCCTAAAAGTGGATTTCTTCAAGTGAAGAATTTGGTGATGAAATTGGCACGGCCTTTGAAGAAATTGATGTGAAGACTGGAAGCTTGAAGACTTTGTTTCCGTAGTTTCTTTTCTTCTTATTTGAGTCATAGGAAAAACCATACTGTTAAAGGGGGTCTAGGTGAAACATATTTCACATTTCCAAAGTGATGCTCAAACCTATACATACACAAGCCGCTTCGAGTGAAGCCTTTGGAAATCTCCGAAACAACTGACACAATTGCTAGCGACAGTGACAAAGTTCATCTGGTCGTTGACGAATTTGGCCCGGGTGAGAAGTTAGGAGTTCGCCAGTGTGATCTGCCTACTGTGAGGAAATTGAGTGCCCTGACGAATCTGAGAGTTCAAATTTCGACTGTTGCTGCGCCACGGGCCAGCTGTCGAGTGTATCCTTATCCTAGCAACGGTCCAATCCGAGAAGGGCATTTATGACAATTCATGTCGGGTTGCCCCTGGCTAAATAGCTGCCCCCCACAACCACGTGTTGGTTGGATGCCCCGAGAGAACTTGACACTTGTCATTTGAGAGCAAACCTTCCTCTGACGACTTCGAGAGAATCCTAAGTGAGGAAAAATCCAGAGCCAAAGTGATTGAGCATCATTGAAGAGATTGATCTATGTGATCTGACGCCTATTACCTTTGAAGACTGTCATTCTTCCAAACGGTTAGGTGTCAAGTTCTGAGTACACCAAGAGTCATTGTGGTGTGCCGGTGAACAAGTCTGTGAAGGTTTTGGAAGTCTACCTTGAAGACTTACCACAAGTGATTGGGCGAGGACTTAGTGACCTTAGCTCAAGAGGAATACGGTGAGAACTGTGTGTCCTCTGATTTCATCTCAGCTGCCTCAACTAGACGCACAGTTAATACATCAATTGATATGGCCTACCAAATTGATTTGTCTTCACCGAGCCAACCTGGTTTTAAATTTATCACCCTCTCTTATATTATTTCGCTGCTGAAGAATTTTTGATCTATCTACTAATGAATTTGAACTGAAGAATTTCATCATGTTATCGTTCATTTCCCCGGTTCATATTCTTCATGCTTGTATGCTTATGTGATTGCATGTTCTTCACTCTTGCGTATCCTGTGTGCATCTACTCTGATTCTGTGATGACTTAGTTTCCCTCGCATTTCTATTTCTTCATTCTGATCTTCGTCAACTTAATCAAAGTTTGATGAATTTCTAAAAATCTCCCATTCACCCCCCTCTGGGAGTAAACCTGTGCTTTCAATTGGTATCACAACAAGGTACTCCCTTGTTTTGTGTGATTTTGGTTTAACCACCTAGAGTTTTAGTTATGTCGACGACAGGTATAATCAAGGTGTCTGCTGCATGCCCCATATTCGATGGCATAGACTATCCCAAGTGGAAGGCTATGATGTGGAAGCGTCTCCTATCCATGAACAGTGAGCCGTGGACTGTCACTAAGATAGGATTGACTGACCTTTGTAAGATAGCCAATGCTGATGACATTCACAAGTACACTTAACTGGATATACATGCAAGGGCTGTCATCTGCTCCAATCTGTCCAGAGATGAGTTTAGGTGCATCATGCATCTTTGCAATGCGAAGCTCATCTGGGACCGGATCTCTGTCGTCTATGAAGGGCATTGATATGTCTCCAACGTTTCCATAATTTATGAAGTATTCATGCCATGTTTACAACAATTTTATATGGTTTGGGTGCAATTTTATATGATTTAAATGAAACTAACCTGGACTGGCGTTGTTTTCAACAGAACTACCGTGGTGTTGTTTTTTGTGCAGAAATCAAAGTTCCCCAAATGCAACGAAACTTTGTGACGGTTTTTTTTGGAAGAAAAGAGGCATTAGAAACTTTGCGGGAGGGCCAGAAGAGCCACGAGGTGGCCACTACCCACCTGGGTGAGCCACCCCCTCCGGCGTGTGGTGGTGGGTAGTGGGCCCCTCGAGGCCCATCTCAACGTGAGATCGATGCCAAAAAATCCTATAAATACAGAAGGGACATGATGTGGAGTTAGGTGTCTCTTGGGAGCCTCCGACATTATGTGGAATTGAACCAAAAAGTTTGTAAGGGCAAGGAGATCGCCTACTTTGTGAAGATCTACCCGAGTGAGACAAGTCCTTCGTGGATGATGGCCATGGTGGCATAGACAAAGTTGCTTCTTCGTGGACCCTTTGTGGGTGGAGCCTTCATAGACTTGTGCAGCCACCCTTCGTGGGTTGAAATCTCCATCAACGTGAATGTACGATAGCACCACCTATCAGAACCATGCCAAAAATCTCCGCATCTCCATTGCATTTGCACACTCCATTTCCCATCCCCTTTACATTCTTGCAATTGCATGCTTTACTTTTTCCGCTGCCTATACTCTTGCCATGCATGTATGAAATGTATTGGGTGCCCTTTAACATGTGCTAAACTCAACCTTAACTTGAAGAATTGATGCGTCCGTCAACAGAAAAACGAAGGCGCGAACAATTTCCCAATATTTCACAGTACAAATCAGTTTATATATAGCAGCCTGACAACGATCTAAATTAGGTTTACCAAGATGCAAACCCAACCAAACAACAAGCGAACCCCACGATGGCTGGAATCACCTGGACAATCTTTAGCGGATCACGTGTAGCATTTGGAGCAGCTCTCCAATCCACACGCACAAGAACAAACCACGATGGGTTCTCAACAGAAGCAAGAACACATAATTGGCCGATGATGCGACACCGTATACGGAGACTGATGTTACATTGCTAGAGAAGTATGTCATACCAGCTAAGTGTCGTGACAAAGAGAACCAAATTGTTACTGTCATTTCTATGCATAAACAAGATATGACCATGAGGTGTTTAGCTTCGGAGGTACAGATACTACAGATTGGCATGATGAAATTTCAAATTATACCGGAGAAAGAAGTAAAGCCCACCTTTCGAACGCCATGCAATCATGTCACAATGGGAAGCCAACTATTTTTGAAGTAACAGCATCAAGGACTCACGAGGGTGCATGCATGTCGTTTGTCAAAGTACTAGTCCGTTTTGGACTTTTGTGTTCAACGTGGCCGTATTTTTAAATTAGTTAATTAATGATTAAATAAAATAGAAGAGAGAGTTGGATTAGTACTAGTTGTGCATATCTAGCCAGTTTAAAGTCCAAGTTATATTAGGAGTCCAGGTCGATGCAATCTGGTGCCTGCGTGCACTATTTAAGGCCGCCAGGCCATGTATCAGGGTTTTTTTTGGGTGAGTTAAACAAGAAAAAACGCCAGGTGATGGCGGCCGAAATCTGTCCGTGGTTGAGTTGAAGGACCGATTTGGTTTTGTATTCCTTGGCGGGAAGATTGGAAAAGATCGCTTCTAATTTCCTGCTAACCCTGTAAGGATTGCCCATGTGATTCTTCAACGACGAGGGTTTGCGTGTAGTTCTTGCTGGTTTGCATCTACAGATTGTAGACGTGCTGTTTCTAATTCACAGGCTACTCTTTTGATGTTGTTGCGTGGTGCAGATCAGAGATTGTGTTTGTTGCTGCTGAGTTGGTACCGTGAAAGATTGGGAAAAGCATTCCAGCCAATGTTTTTTTGTTGAAGGTCGCATCAAGTGGTATTCAAAGCAAGGTTGATCACGGTACAATTTTTTTCTCGGCTATTTGATTCAATTGTTTGAAAGATGGTGAACTCGCAGCATGAGAAATCTGATCATGAGGAGGGCGATGAACTTCCGGAGGATCTGGAAATAAGTGATGATTTACGTATACATCTGATGTCGATCAAGAGAGCGAGCAAGAAGCTTGGGACAAGGGTTGAGGAGTTGTCTGCAAATATTGTTGGTGTCGAGGACAGGTTGAACGAGTGTTTGACTGTCAGCGACCGACAGTGAACTGATAGTCTACAGGCGGTGACTGTGAGTCTTAATCGGCTCACCGCAGCAGTTCAACGCCTTTAGGCGAGAGATGTGGCACCCCGACATTCCCACTCACCACGACGACGACGTGACCGCGACAATGATGATGATAGTGATTTTTTCTGAGGATTCTGATGCCCGTGCAGGCTTACCTCACCGACCACGACATGATGTTGGGGCTCACCGTCATGTTGGGCGGCGCCGTGACTATGGCGGCAATGGTGCCCACGAGGATGATGGTTTGGGTCGAATCAACATAAAGATACCTGAATTCTTGGGACGTTGTGCTGACCCGGAGAAATATTTGGAGTGGGAGATGCGCGTAAATCAGATTTTTGATGGTCATAACTACTCCGAAGAGAAGAAGGTTCGTGTTGCATCAATGAAATTTACAAAGTATGCTCTTGTATGGTGGGATAATAAAAACCGAACTCATGAGTGACCAGCGACATGGGCTGACATGAAGCGAATCATGAGGGAACGTTTTGTGCCTGCTTATTACACTCGCTAGCTTCATAGTAGACTGTGTCGTCTAGTGCAAGGTACAAAATCAGTTGATGAGTACTACAAAGAGATGCAAGTTTTGATGATCCGTACAGCTGTGCGTGAGTCTGCGGAGGCGACCATGGTACGTTTCTTTGAGGGATTAGAAGAAAAGATTCGTGACCGTGTTGATTTAATGCAATTTAAGGATATTCATGAGTTGCTTCATCAAGCAGAGCGTGCTGAACGTTGGGTATTGGAGAAGCAAGCTTCAGAGACTCGTCCAACTTACAACAGTGGGCGACGTGGTTCTTCTCCTATTGATGGTGGGTTTAGTGCTAAACCGACTCCTTCTTATAAGTCGGGAAGCATTGAACAGAGCAAAGTGGCGGCTATGCCAAAGGAGGTTTCTCAGGTTTCATCTAATGCGACCTCATCGCATCATCGTAATATTATTTGCCACAAGTGTGGAGGACGTGGACACATGAAGCATGAATGTTCCAATCAACGAAGGGTTCTACTTGTTGATGCGGAATATATTTCAGAATCTGAAGATGAGACGCCTAAATTAGAGGATGGAATTGAAAGAGGTCATGGTGATACCATACTATGTTATCCTCAAAATGATCCTGATATGGAGAGTTTGCTAGCTAAGGTCCAGCGAGATGACAAGACCATTGTTGAACAAGGACAGCGGTGGAGTATTTTTCAAACTGCATGTACCATCAAGGGAGAAGTTTGCAAATTGATAATTGATGGTGGCAGTGCTAGCAACATGATTAGCAAGGATGTTGTGGAGTCTCTTTTGTTACCAACATCGGAGCATCCAAGACCATACTATATGAAATGGATAAATGATGTTGGCAAAGTGAAGGTAACTCACAGGGTGAAGGTTCCTTTTTTCTGTTGATGGCTATGTTGATAAGGTGGAGTGCGACGTTATGCCACTACATGTTTGTCACCTTATTTTGGGACGTCCGTGGCAGCATGATATTAACGCTCTTCATCACGCGTGAATAAACAGATACACTTTTATGCATAAGGGTGAGTTCTTTGCTATCCTTCCTAAAGATGCACAAAATATAAAGTGTACTGTAGAAGTGTTCAAGAATAAATCATCAAAGCCTAAGTCGAAACCAAGGACGGTTTCTTTTCAAGGAAGGGGGGATGATGCGACACCGTATACGGAGACGGATGTTACATTGCTGGAGAAGTATGTCATACCAGCTAAGCGCCGTGACAAAGAGAACCAAATTGTTACTGTCAGTTCTATGCATAAACAAGATATGACCATGAGGTGTTTAGCTTCGGAGGTACAAATACTACAGATTATCACGATGAAATTTCAGATTATACCGGACAAAGAAGTAAAGCCCACCTTTCGAACGCCATGCAATCATGTCACAATGGGAAGGCAACTATTTTTGAAGTAACAATATCAAGGACTCACCAGGGTGCATGCATGTCGTTTGTCAAAGTACTAGTCCGTTTTGGACTTTTGTGTTCAACGTGGCCGTATTTTTAAATTAATTAATTAATGATTAAATAAAATAAAAGAGAGAGTTGGATTAGTACTAGTCATGCATATCTAGCCAGTTTAGAGTCCAAGTTATATTAGGAGTCCAGGTCGATGCAATCTGGTGCCTGCGTGCACTATTTAAGGCCGCCAGGCCATGTATCAGGGTTTTTTTTGGGTGAGTTAAACAAGAAAAAACGCCAGGTGATGGCGGCCGAAATCTGTCCGTGGTTGAGTTGAAGGACCGATTTGGTTTTGTATTCCTTGGCGGGAAGATTGGAAAAGATCGCTTCTAATTTCCTGCTAACCCTGTAAGGATTGCCCATGTGATTCTTCAACAACGAGGGTTTGCGTGTAGTTCTTGCTGGTTTGCATCTACAGATTGTAGATGTGCTGTTTCTAATTCACAGGCTGCTCTTTTGATGTTGTTGCGTGGTGGAGATCAGAGATTGTGTTTGTTGCTGCTGAGTTGGTACCGTGAAAGATTGGGAAAAGCATTCCAGCCAACGTTTTTTTGTTGAAGGTCGCATCAAGTGGTATTCAGAGCAAGGTTGATCACGGTACAATTTTTTTCTCGGCTATTTGATTCAATTGTTTGAAAGATGGTGAACTCGCAGCATGAGAAATCTGATCATGAGGAGGGCGATGAACTTCCGGAGGATCTGGAAATAAGTGATGATTTACGTATACATCTGATGTCGATCAAGAGAGCGAGCAAGAAGCTTGGGACAAGGGTTGAGGAGTTGTCTGCAAATATTGTTGGTGTTGAGGACAGGTTGAACAAGCGTTTGACTGTCAGCGACCGACAGTGAACTGATAGTCTACAGGCGGTGACTGTGAGTCTTAATCGGCTCACCGCAGCAGTTCAGCGCCTTCAGGCGAGAGATGTGGCACCCCGACAGTCCCACTCACCACGACGACGACGTGACCACGACAATGACGATGATAGTGATTTTTCTGAGGATTCTGATGCCCGTGCAGGCTTACCTCACCGACCACGACATGATGCTGGGGCTCACCGTCATGTCGGGCGGCGCCGTGACTATGGCGGCAATGGTGCCCACGAGGATGATGGTTTGGGTCGAATCAAGATAAAGATACCTGAATTCTTGGGACGTTGTGCTGACCCAGAGAAATATTTGGAGTGGGAGAAGCGCGTAAATCAGATTTTTGATGGTCATAACTACTCCGAAGAGAAGAAGGTTCGTGTTGCATCAATGGAATTTACAGAGTATGCTCTTGTATGGTGGGATAATAAAAACCGTACTCATGAGCGACCAGCGACATGGGCTGACATGAAGCGAATCATGAGGGAACGTTTTGTGCCTGCTTATTACACTCGCTAGCTTCATAGTAGACTGTGTCGTCTAGTGCAAGGTACAAAATCAGTTGATGAGTACTACAAAGAGATGCAAGTTTTGATGATCCGTACAGCTGTGCGTGAGTCTGCGGAGGCGACCATGGTACGTTTCTTTGAGGGATTAGAAGAAAAGATTCGTGACCGTGTTGATTTAATGCAATTTAAGGATATTCATGAGTTGCTTCATCAAGCAGAGCGTGCTGAACGTTGGGTATTGGAGAAGCAAGCTTCAGAGACTCGTCCAACTTACAACAGTGGGCGACGTGGTTCTTCTTCTATTGATGGTGGGTTTAGTGCTAAACTGAATCCTTCTTATAAGTCGGGAAGCATTGAACAGAGCAAAGTGGCGGCTATGCCAAAGGAGGTTTCTCAGGTTTCATCTAATGCGACCTCATCGCATCATCGTAATATTATTTGCCACAAGTTTGGAGGACGTGGACACATGAAGCATGAATGTTCCAATCAACGAAGGGTTCTACTTGTTGATGCGGAATATATTTCAGAATCTGAAGATGAGACGCCTAAATTAGAGGATGGAATTGAAAGAGGTCATGGTGATACCATACTATGTTATCCTCAAAATGATCCTGATATGGAGAGTTTGCTAGCTAAGGTCCAGCGAGATGACAAGACCATTGTTGAACAAGGACAGCGG
Source organism: Triticum aestivum (assembly GCF_018294505.1). NCBI lineage: Eukaryota > Viridiplantae > Streptophyta > Magnoliopsida > Poales > Poaceae > Triticum > Triticum aestivum. Next base: position 449,376,336 of record NC_057800.1, read on the forward strand.
TGGAGTATTTTTCAAACTGCATGTACCATCAAGGGAGAAGTTTGCAAATTGATAATTGATGGTGGCAGTGCTAGCAACATGATTAGCAAGGATGTTGTGGAGTCTCTTTTGTTACCAACATCGGAGCATCCAAGACCATACTATATGAAATGGATAAATGATGTTGGCAAAGTGAAGGTAACTCACAGGGTGAAGGTTCCTTTTTCTGTTGATGGCTATGTTGATAAGGTAGAGTGCGACGTTATGCCACTACATGTTTGTCACCTTATTTTGGGACGTCCGTGGCAGCATGATGTTAACGCTCTTCATCACGGGTGAATAAACAGATACACTTTTATGCATAAGGGTGAGTTCTTTGCTATCCTTCCTAAAGATGCACAAAATATAAAGTGTACTGTAGAAGTGTTCAAGAAGAAATCATCAAAGCCTAAGTCGAAACCAAGGACGGTTTCTTTTCAAGGAAGGGGGGATGATGCGACACCGTATACGGAGACGGATGTTACATTGCTGGAGAAGTATGTCATACCAGCTAAGCGCCGTGACAAAGAGAACCAAATTGTTACTGTCAGTTCTATGCATAAACAAGATATGACCATGAGGTGTTTAGCTTCGGAGGTACAAATACTACAGATTAGCACGATGAAATTTCAGATTATACCGGACAAAGAAGTAAAGCCCACCTTTCGAACGCCATGCAATCATGTCACAATGGGAAGCCAACTATTTTTGAAGTAACAATATCAAGGACTCACCAGGGTGCATGCATGTCGTTTGTCAAAGTACTAGTCCGTTTTGGACTTTTGTGTTCAACGTGGCCGTATTTTTAAATTAATTAATTAATGATTAAATAAAATAAAAGAGAGAGTTGGATTAGTACTAGTCGTGCATATCTAGCCAGTTTAGAGTCGAAGTTATATTAGGAGTCTAGGTTGATGCAATCTGGTGCCTGCGTGCACTATTTAAGGCTGTCAGGCCGTGTATTAGGGGGGAGTTTTTTTGGGGGTGAGTTAAACAAGAAAAAACGCCAGGTGATGGTGGCTGAAATCCGTGCGTGGTTGAGTTGAAGGACTGATTTGGTTTTGTATTCCTTGGCGAGAAGATTGGGAGAGATCACTTCTAAGTTTCTGCTGATTCTATGAGGATTGCCCACGTGATTCTTCAATGACGAGGGTTTGCGTGTAGTTCTTGTTGGTTTGCATCTACAGATTGTAGACCTGCTGTTTCTAATTCCCAGGCTGCTCTTTTGATGTTGTTGAGTGGTGGAGATTAGAGATTATGTTTGTTGCTGCTGAGTTGGTACTGTAAAAGATTGAGAAAAGCATTCGAGCCAATGTTTTTTTGTTGTGCATCAAGTGATACCACATGATGCGACCTTCAACAGAAAAACGACGGCGCGAACAATTTCTCAGTTTTTCACAGTACAAATCAATTTATATATAGCAGCCTGACAACGATGTAGAATTAGGTTTACTAAGATGCAAACCCAACCAAACAACAAGCGAACCCCAAGATGACTGGAATTACCTGGACGATCTTTAGCAGATCACGTGTAGCAATTGGAGCAGCTCTCCAATTCACACGCACAAGAACAAACCACGATGGGTTCTCAACAGAAGCAAGAACACAGAATTGGCCGCCGCCACATCTCGACGATTTTCTGGTTTAATTAACTCCAAAACATAACCTGCTTGATACACGACCGGTTGGCCCTTTTAATAGTGCACACAAGCACAAGGTACAACTGACCTGAACTCTTTTTGTATGGGTCGAATACTAATTGGACTCCAACCTAATCATAGCCACGTTCTACTACTAGTACTAATCCAACTCTCCTAAATAATCACTGATTAATAATTTTAAAAATACGGCACACTGATCATAAAAGGCCAAAACAACTAGTACTACTTCCTTACACGTTCACGTAGATGGGTTTGCATGCATGGAGTTCTAAATTGTGGATCGACTTCCTCTGCTGCAACAAGCTAAACATGCCCAATAAAAATACGTTTTGCCATCTTGTCACAACGTACAAAGTTGTCTCTCAATTCAATTTCTTGATTGCCTTTACGCACAATAGTAACTTCTTTCTGTTTCTTTTTCTCATTGCGCTTGGCAGGAATTACATACTTTTCTGTCCTTCTCTGGTTGGTGTTATTGACCATACTTTTGGCGATAACACATGAGGTCACATCATCCTCCCTTCCTTGAAAGAAAACCGTCCTCGTTTTTGACCTATACTTTGCTGATTTTTTCTTGAACACTTCAACCGTACACTTTATAGTGTTTGCATCCTTGGGAAGAATAGCATAGAACTCATCCTTATGCATAAAAGTGTACGTGTTTGTTCGTCCATGATGAAGAGCGTTAACATCATGCTACCATGGACGCCCCAAAATAAGGTGAGAAACATGTAGTGGCATAACGTCGCATTCCACCTTATCAACATAGCCATCAACAGAAAAAGGCACCTTCACCCTATGTGTTACCTTCACTTTGCCCACATCATTTATCCACTTCATATAGTATGGTTTTGGGTGCTCCCATGTTGACAAAGAAAGAGACTCCACCACATCCTTGCTAATCATGTGCTAGCACTGCCGCCATCAATTATCAGTTTGCAAACCTCTCCCTTGATGATACATGCAGTTTGAAAAATACTCCGCCGTTGTCCTTGTTCAACAATGGTCTTGTCATCTCGCTGGACCTTATGTGCTAGCAAACTCTCCATATCAGGATCATCTTGAGGATAACATAGTATGGTATCACCATGACCTCTTTCAATTCCATCCTCTAACTTAGGCGTCTCATCTTCAGATTCTGAAATATATTCCGCATCAACAAGTAGAACCCTTCATTGATTGGAACATTCATGCTTCATGTGTCCACGTCCTCCACACTTGTGGCAAATAATATTACGATGATGAGATGATGACGCATTAGATGAAACCTGAGAAACCTCCTTTGGCGCAGCCGCCACTTTGCTCTGTTCAATGCCTCCCGACTTATAAGAAGGAGTCAGTTTAGCACTAAACCCACCATCAATAGGAGAAGAACCACGTCGCCCACTGTGTAAGTTGGACGAGTCTCTGAAGCTTGCTTCTCCAATACCCAACGTTCAGCACGCTCCGCTTGATGAAGCAACTCATGAATATCATTATATTGCATTAAATCAACACGGTCGTGAATCTTTTCTTCTAACCCCTCAAAGAAACGTACCATGGTCGCCTCCGCAGACTCACGCACAGCTGTACGGATCATCAAAACTTGCATCTCCTTATAGTACTCATCAACTGATTTTCGTACCTTGCACTAGATGATGCAGTCTACTATGAAGCTGGCGAGTGTAGTAAGCAGGCACAAAACGTTCCCTCATGATTCGCTTCATGTCAGCCCATGTCGCTGGTTGCTCATTAGTACGGTTCTTATTATCCCATCATACAAGAGCATACTCTGTAAATTCCATAGATGCAACATGAACCTTCTTCTCTTCGGAGTAGTTGTGACCGTCAAAAATCTGATTTACGTGCATCTCCCACTCCAAATATTTCTCCGGGTCAGCACAACATCCCGAGAATTCAGGTATGGTTATCTTGATTCGACCCAAACCATCATCCTCGTGGGCACCATTGCCGCCATAGTCACGGCGCTGCCCCGCATGGCGGTGAGCCCCAGCATCATGTCGTGGTCGGTGAGGTAAGCCTCCACGGGCATCGGAATCCTCAGAAAAATCACCATCATCATCATTGTCGCGGTCATGACGTCGTCGTGGTGAGCGGAACTGTCGGGGTGCCACATCTCTCGCCTGAAGGCGCTGAACTGCTGCGGTGAGCTGATTAAGACTCGCAGTCACCACCTGTAGACTATCAGTGCGCTGTCGGTCGTTGGCAGTCAAACGCTCATTCAACCTGTCCTCGACGCCAACAATATTTGCAGACAACTCCTCAACCCTTGTCCCAAGCTTCTTGTTCGCTCCCTTGATCGACATCAAATGGATACGTAAATCATCAATTATATTCAGATCCTCTGGAAGTTCATCGCCCTCCTCATGATCAGATTTCTCATGCTACGAATTCACCATCTTTCAAACAATTAAATCAAATAGTCGAGGAAAAAAAATTGTACCATGATCAACCTTGCTCTGATACCACTTGATGCGTCCGTCAACAGAAAAACTACGACGCGAACAATTTCCCAATCTTTCATAGTACAAATCAGTTTATATATAGCAGCCTGACAACGATCTAGAATTATGTTTACCAAGATGCAAACCCCAACCAAACAACAAGCGAACCCCATGATGGACGGAATCACCTGACGGTCTTTAGCAGATCACGTGTAGCAATTGGAGCAGCTCTCCAATCCACACGCACAAGAACAAACCACGATGGGTTCTCAACAGAAGCAAGAACACAGAATTGGCCGCCACATCTCGGCGATTTTCTGGTTTAATTAACTCCAAAACCTAACCTGCTTGATACACGGCTGGCTGGCCCTTTTAATAGTGCACGCAGGCACAAGGTACAACCGACCTGGACTCTTTTTGTATGGGCCGAATACTAATTGGACTCCAACCTAATCATAGCCACGGTCTACTACTAGTACTAATCCAACTCTCCTAAATAATCACTAATTAAATAATTTAAAAATATGGCACACTGATCACAAAAGGCCAAAACAACTAGTACTACTCCCTTACACGTTCACGTAGATGGATTTGCATGCATGGAGTTCTAAATTGTGGATCGACTTCCTCTGCTGCAACAAGCTGAACATGCCCAATAAAAATACGTTTTGCCATCTTGCCACAACGTACAAAGTTGGCTCTCAATTCAATTTCTTGATTGCCTTTACGCACAACAGTAGCTTCTTTCTGTTTCTTTTTCTCATTGCGCTTGGCAGGAATTACATACTTTTCTGTCCTTCTCTGGTTGGTGTTATTGACCATACTTTTGGCGATAACACATGAGGTCACATCAAGAATCCTAAAAACTGCCATTTTTGATTGTTAAGGGTCTAAGCACCCCTCCTCTAGACCCCTCTTCTCGATCTTTCAATGTCGTTGTAGTACTCTGGTGCGAGATGGGTCCCATGTGCAGAGACTATATATGCAGATGTTACAGTTGCCAACATGGCATTTATGTAGTTACTAGGGAACTCATGCTAAAGTTACCGGCTCACTCGTGCTATAGTTACGAGGATGGCCATACTAAAGTTACCAGGCCTCTCTCGTGCTAAATTTACTAGGCTACTCATGATATAGTTACCAGTTGCCCATATTAAAATTGCCAAACTTCCCATGCTACAGCTACTAGGCCGCTCATGCCATAGTTACTAGGCTGCTCGAGTAGCCACTCCATTACTAATATCATCTATAGTTACCAAACATGATGCCAATGGTGGACTAGAGAAATCCAACAAAAATACCAAGGGAAGATAATTTTTGCTGACATGGAAGTAAAAAAAGGTTCAAATATCATGCTCATGTATAATTAACAGCAAACTGAAGGTGTCTGAGTTGGTTATTGGGTTGAGTAACAACCTAGCAAACCTAGGTAAAAATCATCTTCCAAGCATTTTCTTTCTCTCGTCCATCAAGGCTAACCACAATATTAACATAGCAGAGTCATCTAACGACAACGTGGATGGGCGAAAAATGGAAAAAGCAAAACCATTCAACCACCTGAGGTACAATGCGAACGATGAACACAAAAAATTCAGAAAAAGACTTTAAAAATGGGCCAAAAGGTTAATTTTTCATTAGTAGACATTAGTTCCTTCATGGTGAGTTGGTTGTTGGGTCATATTTAGAATCTAGGAGGTGTGAGTTCAAAATCTGGAACACCCACCTTTTTCGCGACATGTATTGTACACTAACACGCAATTGTTTTTCACAGCATGTACTAGCTATACCCGCGCGGCGCCACGCCGCGCCCGGTTGATACTTAGTGTTTGTAGGTGGCATCTTTGTTGTACACATTGAATTTTAAATTAAAATAACGAAATTATGAGAATAATGTTGTATTCTCAACAAATAAGTAATATATAGAAGCAAACTGAAAAGGATAAATTTATTGTCACTATTCGTGATGCATTCTAGATCGATAACAGACGCTATGTAAAGTTTGCATCGGTCAAACAATATAAATTGATGAAAATGTACTCTCTTTCTCTCTCTCTCTCTACTCACAAAAACACATGTTTTACATACTGGGTCTCAAATTCATCAACACTAAATATACAAGTGCACAGATAAGTGCTCTACAGGTTCGTACAAACTGAAGAAATTCATTGCCACTGAACAGAAGTACTACAAAACATACAAAGTCATTGGCACCGAACATCTAATTCCCTGTTGTACTACTTCCTTGTTCACCAAGGGCTGATTAATCTGCATCACATGATTGATAGATTGACAGCCTATAATTATATTCATTTTTTTTATAAAGAATGTGCTTTTTTTTTTGTTAAAATTGTGCTAGTGTCATGGTGAAACAGATTGCATAGATGGTTGATTTTTCATTGTGAAAAATATTGTGTAAAAACATTTCACTATATTTGTCCATTATTCTCCTCAAACATGGATCACTGATATGTTTTTATTTGGTTAGATTGACGGTTTGGCAAAAAAATATTAAAATAGAAGATGATAACTCGGCCAGCTTACACCAAGTCGGACACCGAAGTGGTTTTCGATTCCACCACAAACCTAGGAACTAACCGTTACTCTCTCCAAATCTGTGGAGCATCTCATCCTTTGTAGCGATCTGGTATCAACACACGGGACTGGCATCATATAAGAAAGCCAACATGATAAGATCACACCCGTCAGGAAAAAGGCAGAGATTTTTTTGTTACTCTTCCTGCTTCTTTTCAACTTCCTCTTTTACCAGATCAAAGTAAGGCGATCTGCAGTTACCAAAAGGATAGGTAAAGATCATGATTGTTTAGTTAATCAAGCAATGGTGGTGCAATACTAAACAAAGATAACAAACGGCAACCACGGTGATCATTCTATGAAATAGTATATGATAACATCATACATTTTCGCAGTACAATCAAAAATAAAATGATTACTTATAGGAAAATGCATTATTTTCTGTTTTTTAGTACTTCGGGGAGGACAAATAGTGTAACATGACACCAGATCAGCAACTTCCTTGAATCTGACATGCTTATATCATTTCATAATATGGCCTTGCACTTGAGATTCCAAATAAAAGAATGGTTGGCCGTTTCTTCGAGTTAATTATAATATAGACAGATACTCCCTCCGTAAACTAATATAAGAGTGTTTAGAATACTAAAGTAGTGATCTAAACACTCTTATATTAGTTTACAGAGGGAGTAGTATACAATATAGGCTTGCACACAAGACTCAAATGGGAACATGGTAAGCCGTTTCTTCTAGCTAGTTGTTCCATTGACAAAAATATAATGGAAAATATCATCATGATCTATACCAAGTGCAAGGTACATGTGCAGAACAAACTATAGAAGGGATACCATAGAACAGTAGAGAAAAATCAGTCCTACACCTCACCAAAGTCTTTCTTAGCCTGTTCTGTCTTCCCTTCCTCCTGAAGTCTCGTATGTATTTCCTTCTAAAGCCTCATACAGTGCGCTTGAGATATATTCTTTTCAAGCTCCTCACTCAAAGAGCAAAAGAAATGTAATAAAAAATCACGAAAAATAACACTACTGCATCGGTAATGTATTCATATGGGGCCTTGCAAATAGGTGTAAATTTCAAAAAGAAAAGTTCTGTTTATCTTTTCATCGTCTTTTCTGGCAAGAACTTGGTGGATTATAAACTATCTATATAATGTGATCGTTATGAAAAAAATAAACACGATATATTTGACACAAGAACACGACAAAGGGGGAAATTTCCTTCTCCAACAAGGCATATAGAACTGTCATTAAAAAAGAATGGCAATTGCCCAGCAAACCTATGGAGTAGTCGATAATCCTATTGTCAGCTCATTTCACACACGAATTTCACATACAGTAGTATAGAGTTCTCTTTGTTAATAAATTAGGCCATGTTTGCAGGCATTAAACATCTTATAGTCCAGTCTAATGCCAATTCAAAATTGACACGGCTGCGCAATACTGCAGAGGAAGAGACCCGCATGATATGCACGTCTACCATGATATGCACGTCTACCATCTTGTACATCTGAAAATGCTTGTACAGTGTGCTGCCTAAATACAATCTGATCTAGGTACAAAACTTAAGCAACTTAGACTATCAGGGAGTTAAATCACAAAATCTATTGACCCATATATCTAACAAAAGAATAAGAATTATCAACATCGGTCCAATCTGGAGTAAGTTTATAAACTGGACTATCATCAAATCTTCTCAAAAATGAAAATGATGCTTTGCTAACTGGATGAAAAAAAGATACAGCAGCTCACTGTTACATATCACTAACCATAACTGCCATAGAGCAGGAATCTTGTTCATATAAATTGAATTTATATGTACTAATTTATGGCCACTATAAGAGATGACTACACACCAAAGGAAAACTCCAATGAGATCGACCGCTGACATATTGTCACTAAAAATATGTAACCGCTGAAAGGAACATGATATAGAGTATTTGAGGAGATGGACAAAGGAACATAGTTGAAGGCAGCATCTAGTTTTTTGAGCCTTGTCATTTTGATTCTCATCGTAACTCCAAACCTGTTACAACATAAGATTTGTCTATGCTCTCAGCTGTAACAATTATCTTTTTTGTCACAAACTCTTCAGCAAAACAACAACAATCAATTGTGAGTAAAAACTAACTGGCAATCTGATTCATTCATATAAAATGAAGTAGGTGTTCATGGAACCAAATATCTAGTACGATGTAGCACACTGTGAGTCAAGTCAATTTCTTTATGCAACTACATAATCAGCAAGATCTATTCTGTGACCTTCACCGGCAAATTTTCTGATCTGCTACCTTATCTTCATCTACAGCTCCAAAACAACATAAAAGGGAAAAGAGAAAACAAATTATGTGCAGCCAAGAAGGAACTTGAGGCTTGAGATATTTCTGACATGTAGATTTTTAATGAGCAGGCTACTGTACAGAGGAGATGCTACGGCAAATGTAAAAGAGGAACCATCAGAAAAGGGAGAGGCAGAGAGAGATGCCCTATGAGAAGGTTGGAGAGAAGCGCCCGTGGGAGGATGTGGGCAGCAGACATAGGAGGGGCAGGGGGGAGCTGCACGGGAGAGGCAGAGAAGCGCTATTGAAGGTAGAGAAGAAGCATGATGGAAGAGGTGGGGAGCAACCATGGGAGCGGCCATGGGAGGGGAAGGAGGAACAACGGGAGAAGGGGAATGAGGAAGAAAACTTGAGGGGCCGAGAAAAATCACCTGATTCGGCATAGGCGATTGCTTGGCGCGCGGGGCTGCACATCCTCATCTTCTGCTTTAAAGCATTAAGCGAGCAGACGCCGCGTCTGAGCTACTTTGAAACATGGACAGAGGGAGGAGGCACGGCCGATCAAAACATAAAAAAATCGAATACGCACGAATGTGCGTATCATATATTATAGAAGGAAAGGGTAAAAACACTCCACAAATGAGATTACATTGTTATATACAGGAAGCCCTCGGCCATCCCACTCGACCACTACTCCTTTAAGGACTACTCACTATTCTCCCACACTGCAAGTCCCAGCACAAACGCTTCGACTTCCCCTCGCAGTAATCCTGCCTGTCTCCATGCTCTGACTTCGCGTTCAATGGCCTTGAGCACCTTGTGTGTGGATGGCACCTCTCCGTCGAATACCACTGCATTACGGTGAAGCCACGGCTCCCAGAGGACCAAGATAGAGATTGTCCTAGCGAGCTTCCGATGATGACCAATTTCTTCCTGCCTGATGCACCACTCCGGAAGGGACTCCGTCACCGTTGGAGCCGATCAAAACATGAAATCGGGGCAAGCAGGAAGAAATCGCACGAACGCTCAACACCGACTGGATTTGTTCGCCGCTCGACATGGATCAAAATTAATAAATTACTACTACATTCGTGTGTGCTTACAGGTGAACTACAGCTCGCTGGGATGGATCTAGACGACGCCCTGTCCCATGGCCATCAGATGTCCGCGATGCTCCAATCCAAGGCTAATTCACTCTGGAAGTTCCCTCTCAGGCTCCAACCGCCGCCGGTGGAAGAACTTGATCGAGATCTCGGGGCCGCCATGGGAAGAGCTGCGGTAGACGTGGCAATCTTCCTCAATGATCGGGGCGTGGAAGAGGACGCCGGCGGACGGGACAACGCTGCCGCCGCCGCTCCAGCACTCGATCGTGCTTCTGTGGCTCGAGGTAACCATCCCCACCACGTCGGTTGCGCTTCCTGTACGCCATCTCCGATGGCTCCCCTGCCACCAGCTCGGCCATGGAGAGAGGATATGCGGAGAGGGGCTGCGCCGAGAGGGGAGACAGGAGCTCGAGGTGAGGTGAGGAGGGCCGGGAGGAGGCGAGATAGGGACCGTCAGCTAGGAGAAGAGTCACTTTTTATAGTCGTCTACGGCGGTGCGACGGTCGCGCTGGATTGGACGGGATCCTTCTAGCGAGCTCGCTAATCCTGACAGATCTCGAGAAGAGCTGGGACAGCGACAGCACAAACGGACCGACAACGGCCGAACAGCAGAAAGCGACGCAACAAATGGACCAACAGCGACTAGCGCAAACAGCGGACCTGACAGCGACACAGAAGAAATCCAACGGCCAATAGAAACGAAAGGAACAACCACGCCAACCTACCCCACATGCAATCAAAAATGCTAAACCCACCAAAGGAATCGTCACACCAGTTCAAAAAATTTGAAACAAAAAACCGAAGCCACAACGCGTTTCTACCCCGCCCCGTACCAAAATAATACCACGCGCCAGAACCAAAACTCACCAAAAGTCACTTTCATCCAAATGGCTGAATCTCAAGGCAAAAACTTTGCCTGGAATAGAGGCTTGGGTATTGTATACCTACATGAAATTATTTTTCACGGCACGTACTGTTTAGGTGATCGCGTTCATCGATGGCAATCGTTCGGCGCTACCCCTAAAAGCCGAACGCTCATCAGTTAGTACAGTTCATTTCCATTTTTTTAAAAATAGGATATTGTAAGTCCAACGGACCTACCGTTCAGCGTCCTATCCACCGGAGCCGCCAAAGCAAATGAAGCGGACGAGGGGGAACTCTCTTCTTCTGGGACAAACAAACAAAGGGGAAAGGGTAGCTATCCTTCGAACTCGCCCCGTGTAGGAATCTTGTACAGAGTTCGATTCTCGGCGGTGGAATTGCCATGGACGAGCAGTTCATCCTCCGCGTGCCCCCATCCGTGGCGGAGCAGATCGAGCGGCTTATGAACGAATCTGCCGCCGGCTCATCCTCCAACCCCGACGACGCCTCCCTCGACCTCTCCTTCTCAGGTGCCCTCCAATTCTCTTCCTCCCCACCCCGCGAATTCTACTTCCTGTTTCCGCGGGAAATTGGTGTATGGCAGTAGAACTGCGGATTTGTGATGGCAACAGAGACGGGTATTTCGCGGCGAATACGCTGCAACAGCGGCGCTTAATTGTCGGATAGTTCGTTGGCAGAACAGCATGCCCGCACGCTGTTTGACGAACTGCTCAACCCATGCACCTTGAAGGCTACCGAGGGGCATTCCGTTCAGTGATGACTATCGGTTGTGGTTTGGCGCGCGCGAATGCCACAGCGTGTGTGGAATGGGCATTGCGGATACCCTGCCCTAGGGGATAATCTCGCACTACTGACTGGCATCATGGTGTGTGTTTAGTTTTCTCAGTACTTCGGAGCGAATGGTCCAGATTAATATTGACAAAGTGTAACCGTGAGTAGGGGGCTGTTGTAGTTATCGATGTCCTAAATTTGTTTTGCAGTGATAGGTAGGTTAGAATGTGTTGATAGCAGATTGGTCAGTTGTAACTGTCTCATTAACACAATACAAATATCCTGCTTGTTGACGCAGATTAATAGATAATCGAATATCAATGTAACACAAAACTTTACGTCTGTGTAGTTTCTTTGTAGCTTAACCGCTGTTGAATTATGAGTTCTTACCTGCGGATGAGATGAGACCAATTTCAGTTTCTCACTTAATTTTTGTCTGTGTTTGTATTCCCTTCTTCACAAGTTACTGAGATTGCATGTCTACGCTCAGATGTGCTTAACTTGGCTTATATGAACAAAACCATGAAACCAGTCAGTATCAGTAATAAAAGGGAATTTTGGATTCAGTAAATATATATACTCCCTCTGTTCCAAATTACTTGTCATGGTTTTAGTTCAAATTTGAACTAAAACCACGACAAGTAATTTGGAACGGAGGGAGTATCTCTAAAAAAAAAGGGCAACCTGGTGCATGTAGCTCCCGCTTGCGCAGGGTCCAGGGAAGGGTCCGACCACTTTGGGTCTATAGTACGCAGCCTTTCCCTACATTTCTGTAAGAGGCTGTTTCCAGGACTTGAACCCATGACCTCATGGTCACAAGGCAGCAGCTTTACCACTGCGCCAAGGCTCCCCTTCGGAGGGAGTATCTCTGAAGAGCTTAATTCGTTTCATTGTGGCATGCCTGGCTCGTACTAGACAACCTCTGCAATTATAGCCTTAAATGCTGATTACCAAACTTTCTATGTAACACTGTATGTGTGCATATTCAGTTTATTCACTCGTTTCCAGTAATAGTACAACTCAGTGGTCTCTCTTGATTATAAGGAACACAATACAGGTCTACGATTGTTATCAGGAACTGAACTTTACCTAATCCTTATTGCCTTCTCGTTGATGGCATTTTTCTTCCTACAGAGGATGGAAGGAGTGGCACATTTATGATTGGTAACCAGAGGTTTCCTGCATCTCTCTTGGATCTCCCAACCGTTGTGGAGTCATATAAGACATATGATGATTCCTTTTTAGTTAAAACTGCTGATATTGGTCAGGTAAAAGTGAAGATTTATGTATATATCTTGTTAATTTGTAGGCCTCATAATCATTTTAAACTGGAACAGATGATAATGGTAAGAGAAGAAGATGATCCTGCTCCAGAAGGAGTTGAATACAAGCATGGACTTACTCCTCCAATGAGGGATGCACGCAGGCGACGTTTTCGCAGAGAGCCTGACTTGAGTGTATATGAAATTGACTACCTTTCAGCCATATTTGTTTCCCATGTTGATGAAAACACACTGTTAATCAGGACGCTAAAGATTGCATGCACTCATTTCTGCAGGCAGAGCTTGTTCACCGAGTTGAGAAGGATCTTATAAGTATTATGCAAGGAGTGCCTGTCAGTATCCTTTTGGTCCGTGTGATTTGCCAAATGCATCTTAGATTGCAATGGAACAAATGACTAGTAATTTGTTTTGTTCTGTACTGTTTAGCTGGTAGTTTTGCACTTCCATTGCCTCATCAACTTCCTGATGAATAAACTGCTTGCCCTTTACTTTAGAAACCATGATGTCTATATGTAGTTCCCTTGTTGATAAGGATAATGCTGAGAATCTCTTAAGCATGTGATTATAGTGATTGCCTATAGAGGTTTCCAAACCTAACCTTCAAAACTTGGAATGAACCTAACCTTCAAAACTTGGAATGCCTTGTCGAAAGGTGTTTTGTATCATGACTGCATTGCGTCCATGGGTCAAACCATCATAAAAGGAAACTTTGCCGTTTATATGCAGATCTGTCTATGTATAAAGTTCTTTAACTTGTTTATAGACCAGAATGTTGGTGTAGCTGGAGGCGGTGAAGGTGGTGACCGCAAGAAGGCTGCACCAGCTCCTGCACCCAAGCCTGACGTTCAAGAGCCTGCTGCAAATGGCGAAGAAGCTGAGGCTGATCGGAGCGACTCTGATGAGTCGGACAGCTGAAGTGGACCAGAATAGGTAGTGCAGCCTCAGTTGGCTGATCAAACCCAGTGTATGTATTAGGCGATTCAGATCAAAGAACGCACACTTTTACCAAGCAAGTGTGCTTGTTGTCTTCTACTGTACTGATTATCATCTCATCAGTAACAATAAGAGTGTGACTTTCCATCATGGTGGAAGAGTGTCCGTATCCTCCCATAAGGTGGTGCTCGAGTCCTTATTTGTTCAGCCAGATGTTGATTACAACAGTGCTGCAATGTTGCTGTTTTCATAAGATTCAGTTGTGAATGCTGAAGATTTCATGTGCTTCATTTTGTTGCACCGCTATTCGTGAGGAGGGGGGGGGGGGGGGGGGGGGGGGGGGGGGTTCCAGATCCTAATTCTCTTGTCACAAAGGCATTCGAATTCTTTTTTCTTCTAAACAGGCATAATCCCTTTCCATTGAGTTATAGGGGGCGGGAAAGGGGATGCAAGTTCAACGCATAGCCAGGAAATCCAGCACAGGTGCTTGTCATCGAAACACCCGTTATGGGGACGAGAACACGACGCGACACCAAAATCCATCTATCCTATTAACACTTTGAACGCCCATGCAGGAGCACCACAAGGCAAAACACCCACACAGGGGCAAGGTCACTCACAGGTATCAGGACTAAACCCAGGAACACAAGACCACCTACTGAAACAAAATAAGACCATCACCAGCAACAGAATCAGTTGCACATCCTGCCATCAGCCTAGCCTGAACGCTGTTGTGCTGCTACACAGATCCTCATCATCTTGTTGGCGTTGTCCTTCAGCATCATGGCTCCTCTCCTCAGATCGTCCCCATCGCCATGTTTCGGCATCCCTGCCCAGTATAATAAAGAAGCACAGGAAGCAAAGACAATTTCAAATGGAGATTTAGGAAACTTAAACTGGAATGTCGTCCTATTATGGCAGTTCCATATAGCCCAGCAAACAGCAGCTAAACTGACAGTATAAAAAGATTTCCCCTTCTGGGAAGAAAGCATAGCACCAAGCATAGAACTGCCGAATGTTTTAGTACCAAAAACTGAAGCGACAGGCAATTCTGGCCATTGGACATCCATATAGCCCAGCAAACAGCAGCCAAACTGACAGTATAAAAAGCTTTCCCCTTCTGGGATGAAAGCATAGGCATAGAATTGCCGAATGTTATTAGGGCATAAATCAGCACAAAAAACTGAAGCAACAGTCCACCAGGCAATTCTGGCCATTGGACATCAAGGCGTTCGACTTGATCTGGTAAAACAAAAGAGCATCCGCTCTTCCTGCTTTGGCTGCTGTCTGTGATCCTCTTCCCAGGTACTTAACTTAGGAAGTAAAATAAGACAGAGATCACTGAACAAAGACTTTCTGAAGTTACGGTCCAGTGGTCCATGTTACATTTTCCCCTCCAAATCCAGATACTTCGATTGCATTGTCACCAATCTTTTGAGCAGTGCAATTGACGGCACAAAACCCACCCACAAAATCATATACTTAATGAACAATCCAACAACATGAGTTCCACACATCCTTGCAGTTCTTCAGTATCATCACAAGTCTAAAGTCTAATTCAACATACCAACAAACAGAATAACCACCATCAATACAAACCCCAAAATTACAACAACAAAAACAACAACAGACACTGGGGTATTCATACAAATCCATGTTACATCCTCTTAGAAATCATGCTGATGCTCATTCGCAAAAGAGGGAAGCCATGTTTTAAGTCAACAGCATTCTGGAACCGAGAGACAGTTGATGGCGGTAAAATCATGCGGCGCCACATCCAGTTTGATTATCCAGCACTCCTGCATCCTGCAACCAAAAAGGGCAACATTGAGATCCAAGGCAGAACGAAATATTACAAGTAGAAGCAAAGATATGATCATGTCAAAGTGTCTGCATTTATACTACTTCAAAAAATCCTGGCAATACTTGTAGCTGTGATGTGCACATTTACGTCAGTGTCAACTATCAGGAGAACAGTTTACAAAAGAAGGAAAACAAAGAAATCTAGGTATAAGATTTACAATGTCAAATACAAAACATTACTATGATTGTCTCATGCTTCAAAGCATCCTAGCAGCACTTGGAAATGCAAGTAGCAGACATGCAGCAACTCCACATGAATAATATGGACCACAAACTAGTATTTGTGGTAGATTTCCTTTCCATTAGTGTGCGCAAAAAAAGAAGCAAATTTTCAAGCCTCAAAATGCCAAATCAACTAGATTAGTGATCATGACTACTCAAAACACAAGTCACTAACAAGGTACAGATCCACAAACTCTCAGTTCAAATCCAACAGACTATATTCAACAATATTACTAGTATTTTGAAACATTATGTCAAAAGCTCCCTTTGTTCACAAATGTACAACCATTGGAAGTTGTGACAGATTCATGGCCGGCTAAAAATGTGGGTTGATGAGATGGTTAGAGACTTAGTGTTCTTCGGGATGTGGTTGCAAAGCCGGTTAACCCAGGTCAATGACCCAGCAATAAAGCTCTTTATTCTTAAGTAACAATTTTATTCTAATCCAGGTATATATTTAGGAGCTCTCTGATGAGTACCAGAGGTAGTGGCTTCAGGTCCCGGTGACTATGGTTGAAAACTTGAAATCATCATACTTAAATCAAAATGAAAGTCTCATCATCTCTCAGCATTCAATTCCCTCTCCAGACAAAACAACCTACCAGTTATCAGGCAGCAAGCTTATCTTAATAGCTAAGGAAAACTGCCAGACCAGACCTATATTACTACTATGCTACAAGACACAAGGATTACGCTAACAATATCCAAAACATTCAGGTATTTCACATCTCACAGTACACGGTGAATCAGCTAAAACACAATATGCCTACTTCTCAGTTCTCACAGCTTTAGGAGGATCTCGAACAATCATCCTGTGTATGTTCCTCGGAGCATATATAACATAGCATGGTCTGGGAAAACAAAATTATCACATGGCATTCTAAAGCCTGGAATAACATATTTTACTGTAACATATTCTAGATAGCTCATAAATTCTTTGGAGTAACTTTTCCATGCCAATCTAACATTATCACTAATGCATCTCACAGAAAACAATGAAAATCTTCCAATTAGCTACACGAGGGAAGAATGACAAAGCACGAACTCCAACGATCAGAACATACAACTCCTTGATGAGAGTATTCAATTTATGATCCAAGGGCTATGGGCAGGATGAACTGCAGCCAATCTGGTTCGTCCACACAAAATCTAATAGGTGAAATCCTAGAAAGAGCGAATTGCGCTATTAATACAAGAAGTTGTCCAGGAAGTTCGGTTCCATACATCAAGTATCAAATTTTACACTTGGGTACATGATGTTGCATTAATGGTATAAAATAGCTCAGCCCAACCACGTGAGGCCAACGGGGCACGCCATGGGGTCGTTTGGATTATAGCCCCAAGCTGCCGCGCCAAAAAAATTGGGGTTCATTGCTAAGACGAGCAGCCGCTTGGATGGACGCCAAATTTTGGGAGCCACGCCAATATTGGGCAGTTCAATTTTTACGCCCACGAGCGGGCGAAACGCTGGCGGCAGATTCTCTCACCAACATATTAGTGCGCCAGCTATTGGCAGGGCGTGCGCGGGTGGAAACCAAACAGTCCCATGTACCAATTCGAGCGTCAAATCCCTAGTTCAATCACCATTCCTCTCGTACCCAAATCCAGCGGCAGCACTCACGCCACCCCTCTCGCACATGTCCCCTATCCCACTCACTCAACCCAGGGACGACGACATGGCCAAACAGCGAGGCAGAGCCAGAGGACGGCGCTGCACATGCCATTGGTGAAGTGCGCGTCTTGCCAGAGAAAAACCATGGTGATGTATTTCCAAAGTGAACTGATGAACATCATTTCTTACATTGCAAGACACGATTGAAAGATGTCGACTTTCTAAATACTTGCATGAACATATGTGAAAAAAGGGCATTGTAATCCTAACAGAGCAATCTATCAAAACAGTAAACTACTGATGCATTTATCACCTGATATAGTACAACAACATTCGCAAAACTACTACTGCCTCCGTCTCAAAATATAAGACGTTTTGGCAGGCCAGTTTAGCCTACAAAACCCTATATTTTGAGAGCCTACAAAAACGTCTTATATTTTGAGATGGAGGTAGTACCATTAACTACCAATTACAGAGAGATTAATCAAGAGCATGAAACCCCAGTTGAAATTGACAGAACGAACCGCAAAGAGCACAAAAAAGTGAAAAACTACAAGCCACAACCACAACTAATTCTGGCTGCACACACGTCCCTTCCGCTCCCCCTCACGTGCCGCTCACGCGAGAAAAATACCGCCCAAACGCTCCAGATCAAAGTGGCATTCCACGTCGGCATCGCGTGAGTGAGTGGGGCTGTTTTGTAGTACCATTTATACAGCATCATGTACCCAAGTGTAAACTACTAAACTTTGATACTTGATGTATGAAACTGAACTTCTTGGACAACTTCTTGTATCAAGAATGCAATTCAGTCTCCCAGAAAGGCATAGTGACAATACCACTACCGATTCCAAAATGACGAAAATATTCACCCTGCTGTCCCCCAAAATGGGAATTTCTTCACACTGATATTACTAGATCATCAAGAAATAGGTAATGCAAGCATGCCCCACGAAATTCCATCGTTAACACAGCCTACACGAGCACGTTTGGACAAGATCGCTAAACAACATTGCAATAAAGATGGGCAAGATTGCTACCAAGCATCGCAAAATTATACTGCCCAAATCAGAAACACAAGGAGTGCAAATGGACAAAATAATTACCTTCCTCATAGTGGCGAGAGCGAGCAGCCACTCGAGCTTGTCAAGAGTCGCCTCGTCGGCCTTGTCCAAATCCACCTCAACCCTCCCATCCACCTCCTGGATCCACCCGCCTACGTCCTTCATAATGACGGCCGCTTTGTACTGCAAGTCCACCGGCAGCCGCGGCAGCTCATCCTTGAGCCTTGCCCTGCGCTCGACGACCGGCGGTGGCGACTGGAGCGTTGCAGAAATGGAGGCCCACCCTGACTCGAAGATGCGAGAGAGCACATCAGCACTCTTATACACATCATCGCCCTTGTAGTTGTAGGTCATGGCGTTGCGGAAGGTACGCCGGACATCACTGGCAAAGCAGAGCGGGTTCTGGTAGCGACGCCGTTCAAGGCGGCGGCGGACGGTGCCGAGATCCATGGGTTGGCGGATTTCGGAGTGGTAGTTGCGGAGTCCGAGTTCGTATGTATCCACCGGCTTGGCGAACACCCACCCGTCCTCATGTTGCAGCAGCTCGTCCAGCAGCACGCGGCAGCGTTCGAGGGCACGGGGAAGATCGGCGGCGGCAAGGTAGTTCGCAGGTTTAGGGAAACCGGGCGGCGCTCCGTCCGGGCTGCTTTGGGACGCCATAGCTAGGGCCGGCCGAGAGGATTTGGGTGGGAGTCAAATTTGGATCAGTTTCAAAACCACGAATCCGGATGCCGAACCCTTTTATAGGACACGGCTAGGAATGAGACAGGTGCATGGCCCTTGGATCAAGTTATTGTGGACCGTCAGATTTACCTCCTCAAATTACCACCCTCTTTTTTTTCCAAATCTCAAATTACCACCCATCTTCTTGTGGTTTTCAAACTATAAACATCCTTGAAGCATCGATGCTTTCAAGTGTGCTCCCCATAATTACTACTATAGGATTAGATCTAGTAGCTTTCTCTGATCACGCATCTTTCAATAAATACTCTAGATAAACAATAATTAATCCTGATATTGGAGGAAGCAAATATTGCTGTATTTAGAAACATAAATTTTGTGATGGTTGAAGCATGAACGTACCCAATCATTGTAATAATACCAGTGAAGCATATGTGTGAGTACATAGTCAGAACAATGCAATCCTGCATTTTTTTTTGTGGGGACTACCCTTCATGCTTCGTTCTTAGTGCTTCATTTTATGCTTTGAAGCATGTATTGTTGGATTTGGATGTAAAGTTATATTTGCTGCTATGAAGCATGCATGGTTGGACTTGGAATTGGATTTTTATGAAAGGTGAAGCATGAAAAGTATAGTGCCAAAATATTTTTCATTGTGGTCCAAGGAATGAAGCACACATATATGTACTAGCTAGGAGCATACTGTGTATGAGTTTGAAACATGCCATATCTTATACTGATGCATGCACACACGTAGGTATTAGGAAATATATTGTGTTTGTGTTCGAAGCACATCACATATAATATTGAAGCACTAAGCCAATGGAAGCACACATGTATGCACTAGGTAGCTTGGTGTGCAAAATACCGAAACTTTTCATCTATGCTAATGAAGCACTTATTTTACATGCATTCAAAACACATGTGAGATAGTCTTCGAGGAGTGTTGGTAAGATTATTGGAGCGGCTGAGGGGGGGGGGGGTGATGGTGAGGCGGGATCAGCAACGAAATCCCTGTTGCGGTCATCATCCCCGACGTCGTCGATGTTCCGATCTTCCCATGGTGAAGGGACCGCGACTGCCTACGTTTGCGATGGTGTTGGGGTAGCACTGGCGAACGTGGTATGTGGTGTTGGAGGTGGATCACTGGATAATGTCAAGGAAGCACAATCTCGTTGGCACCATAGCCGCATCGAGGAAGAGTGGAGGGGATCAAATCTGGGCGACATGGTGAGGTGGATTGCAACCACGAGATGCAATGGACTTAATCTGAGTTACGTTGTTGGAGAGAACATGTGCAACGCAAGTGAACAGTGGGCATGGCAATGAGGTGGGCTGCAATCCAAAGAGAGATGAACGGGATTGAGGATTAGTTAAAGGAGAGAAACAGACAAGAGGAATTGGCGGGTTTAGGCAAACATGACTACATAAAATAGGAGGTTAGAACGAGGTGAAGGATTTCACTCAGACATTTCGGCCGTGGGATTAAAGCCGAGTCAACGGTGAACGAGAGGTCTAGTGCATAGTTCCTGTCAGACTATAGATAGGAAGGGTTTTCCTACTCTTATATGCTGGAATTAAATTTCGAAAGCCGAAGCTAAACGAGTAGCTCATGACTCGGCTCGAATCGAGCCGAACTCGATGACTGATGAGTCGAGCCAAATAACATGAGATCCTTTATACTTTCTTTTAGAACAGCTTACATTAGCTAATGGAAATTATATGAAATGTCGATGTCGGCTGGCGGCTGGCCGTACCATCACGGGCGGACCCGGGATTGGGCCAAGCCCATGGCCCCAAGCTGCTACAATGCCTCTATAGTGTCGCTACAGTGCGTAATGCTATAGTCAACGAAGTAATCCATCATCACGCCCCAGGCCCAGGCCCCTCGGCCTGGGTTCTGAATCCGCCACTGTGTACTATACATGCTGCACATTGCACTCTTTGCAAGATATAGGACGTCAACATTTGATCTTCTTTTTTCATACTGAAAAATCACGGATCTGAAGCTTCTCGTCATTTGCTTGATCTCACGAACCACGTGACCGAAGATCTCCATGCTTCCTTCATTCATCGCTCTAACCGCTTCATCATAGTTAGAGCTTAGGACGAATCTCTTCATTCCCAGGTCAGCGGCCAGTGCTAGCCCTTTCGACACGAAAGGGCCTCGAGTATCACCGGATGAGCAATCCCTTCATGAACGACCATTGAAGCATCAAGGAACGCCTCGTTGCCATCCCGAATTATTGCCGCTGGTGAGTTTGAGTGCTTGGTCTTGGACAACGCCGCGTCAACATCTATCTTTAGACTATCCGTCGGGAGCGACGTCCATCTCGCTACCAGGATATATCGATTTGTACGTTTCTTAGATAGCCCCACATTCAACAAAAAATTGTACATAAAAGCATGTGCGGAGAGTGGGCTCTCATAAACTTCCTTATGTATTGCCTTTCTCCGATCATGTCAAATTGCCCACTTTGTCACTACCGTCGTCTTGAATTCCTTGTGTTTAATCGGATCCATGAGGGCGAACAACCACTTTCTAGTCGATGGCTCAGTCGTCTTAGCTAGGTGCTCGGCGATCAGCTCATTTCCCAAAGCCCAGACGCACGTTGCCATCGTGCAACTGATATGGGAGTGTCTCCAGGACTCCATTGCACCATAAATTTTGCATCTGCTGCTCTCCGCTATATGCCTGTGAGCTACAACATCTCCCGCAGGTAAAGAGTGTTGTGCCAACCTCCATCAGAATACTTTCAGCTTCGAGGGTACCTTCACCTTCCAGAGGTTAGCCGAGGACATACTCGGAACGCAAGAACACGAAACAGATTCAAGTGCGGAAGAACCGAGCTCTGCAAATTCAAGAACTTGTACACGAACAGCTCTGCTCCATCCAGACAACAAGAACATCCAACGGAGCCACCGAGGGTATCAGCATGATTTTGTGAAGTTACGGTCCGGTGGTCCATGTTACATTTTTTCCTCCAAATCCATATACTTCAATTGCATTGCCACAAATCTTTTGAGCAGTGCAATTCATGGCAGAAAATCCACCCACGAAATCATATATTTAATGAACAATCGAACAACATGACTTCCACACATCCTTGCAGTTCTTCAGTATCATCACAGGTTCAAAGTCTAATTCCAATATAACAACAGACAGAATAACCGACCAGCTACAAACCCCCAAATTACAACCACACTGACACTGGGGTATTCATACAAATCCAGAGTAGGGATATCTAGGCTAGCGATGTTACAGCCACTTAGAAATCATGCTGATACTCATTCGCAAAAGAGGGAAGCGATGTTTAAGTCAACAGCGTTCTGGAACCGAGAAACAATTGACGCTGGTAAAATCATGCAGCGCCACATCAAATTTGATTATCCAGCGCTCCTGCCTCCTGCAACCAAAAAGGGCAACATCGTGATCCAAGGCAAAGCAAAATATTAGATATGATCATGTCAAAAGTGTCAGCATTTATACTCTTTCAAAACATCCTAGCAATAGTTGTAGGCATGATGTCCAGGAAAACATTACAACTAGAAGGAAAGATATGATCATGTCAAAAGTGTCAACTATCAGGAAAACACTTCACAAAAGAAGGAGAACAAAGAAATCTAGGCATAAGATTCACAATCTCAAGGAATACAAAATTACTATGATTGATGCTTCAAACCATCCTAACAGCAGTTGTAAATGCGAGTAGCAGACATGGAGCAACTCCCCATGAATAGTATGACTACAAACTACTCCCCCGATCCAAAATAAGTGTCGTGGTTTTAGTTCAGGTTTTAGTTCTGAACTAAAACCACGACACTTACTTTGGATCGGATGGAGTAGTATTTGTGGTAGATTCCTTTCCATCAGTGCGTAAAAAAAAGAAGCAGATCTTCAAGCCTCAAAATGCCAAATCAACTAGAGTAGTGATCATGACTACTCAAAACACAAGTGAGTAACAAGCTAGACATCCACAAACTCTCAGTTTAAAATGTAACAGACTATAATCAGCAATATTAGTATTTTGAAGTGAAGCATTATGTCAAAAGCTCCCTCCTTTCAAAATGTACAACCATTGGAAGTTGATGAGATTATTAGAGACTTAGTGTTCTTTGGGATGTGGTTGCAAAGCCGGTTAATCCAGGTCAATGACCCAGCAATGAAGCTCTTTATTCTCAAGTCAGATAACAATTTTATTCTAATCCAAGTATATTTGGGAGCTCTCTGATGTGTACCTTCAGGTCCCAGTGACTATGGTTGAAAACTGAAATCATCATACTTCAATGAAAATGAAATTCTCATCATCCCTCAGCATTCAATTCCCTCTCCAGACAAAACAACCTACTAATTGTCAGGCAGCAAGCTTATACTACCATGCTACAGGACACACTAACAAGATCCAAAACATAGATGCATGACACAAGGATTTCGTACTCCCTTTACAGAGGGAGTACCATTTATGCAGCATCATGTACCCAAGAAATTTGATACTACTTGATGTATGAAACTAAACTTCTTGGACAAAACTTCTTGTATCAACAATGCAATTCACCCTCCCAGAAAGGCATTGTGACAATATCACTACCAATTCCAATATGACGAAAATATGCACCTTTCTGTCCCAAAAATGGGATTTTCTTCACGTTGGTACAACCTGACACCCTGGACTTCTTATTATATCATCAAAAATAGGTTTCCATCTTTAACACGGCCTACGCGAGCACGTTTGGACAAGATCGCTAAACAGCATTGCAATAAATATGGCCGCTTTGGACAAGATTGCTACCAAGCATCGCAAAATTATGCTGCCCAAATCAGAAACATAAGGACTTCAAATGGACAAAATAATTACCTTCCTCATGGTGGCGAGAGCGAGCAGCCACTCGAGCTTGTCAAGAGTCGCCTCGTCGGCCTTGTCCAAATCCACCTCAACCCTCCCATCCACCTCCTGGATCCACCCGCCTATGTCTTTCATAATGATGGCCGCTTTGTCCTGCAAGTCCACCGGCAGCCGCGGCAACTCATCCTTGAGCCTTGCCCTGCGCACGGCAACCGGCGGCGGCGACGGGAGCGCCGCCAAAATGGAGGCCCACCCTGACTCGAAGATGCGAGAGAGCTTAGCAGCACTCTCATACACATCGTCTCCCTTGTTGTTGTAGGTCATGGCGTTGCTGAAGGTACGCCGGACATCCTTGGGAAAGCAGAGCAGGTTCGGGTAGCGACGCAATTCAAGGCGGCGGCTGACAGTGCCGAGATCCATGGGTTCGGCGATGATGGAGTAGTAGTCGCGGAGTCCGAGTTCGTATGTATCCACCGGCTTGGCGAACACCCACCCGTCCTCATGTTGCAGCAGCCTGTCCAGCAGCATGCGGCAGCGTCCGAGGGCACGGGGAAGATCGACGGCGGGAAGGTAGTTCGTAGGTTTAGGGAAACCGGGCGGCGCTCCGGCCGGGCTGCTTTGGGACGCCATAGGGCCGGCCAAGATGATTTGGGGGGGGGGGGGGGGGAGTCAATTTGGGTCAGATCCGGATGCCGTACCCCTTTTATAGGAGACCGCTAGGAATGACACCGGTGCATGGCCCTTGGATCAAGTCAGTGGAGCGTCAGATTTACTTCCTCAAATTACCACCCATCTCTTGGGGTTTTCAAACTAAACATCCTTTACCATCGATGCTTTCAAGTGTGCTCCCCATAATTACGCTAGGATTAGAGCTAATTTTCTCTGATCACACATCTTTCAATAAATACTCTAGATAGCAACAATTAATCCTGACTAGCAGGCAGAGGTGCGGCGACACGCCTCGCCCAAGAGAGCCCATGTGAGCGCTTTGTGTTATAAAATGGAACAGTGAATAAGAGGAAGAAATCGGTCGAGCAGTATTTTTTGTTTATCGAGCTATTTCATGTAGGTCTTTGTGCATATTTTTTTAATCAGCAAAGATGTATGCATCAGACATGGCTGCCAATAGATAGATATGATTCTATATAAATACATATATGATCATTTGGTTGACCCTTTAACTCACATGATATACATAGAACATTTTTGCAATAGACAACTGAAACCTGTTGATAAGAATTCAGAAACTGAATCCTTCTGTGCATCATGAAGGGCTTCTCAGAGCAAAAAAGATCACATGAATAATTAAAGGAAAAGGAGAGACAACTTAGTAGAGAGGAAAGGAAAGGGAGAGGATGCATACCAACATGGATCGAGGATGACATGGACCGTGAGAGCAAGCAACAATCTATATGTGTGTGGTACCCATTTGGTGACATGACCAATCCTTCTGTTTCATCGGTATTGAGCTACCGTAGCAGCATATCAAAGCAAGAAGTATCAAAGTTCTAACCAGATCCATGTACTGTAAGTTGCATTGACACCTCAAAACAATCGCCTTACACCTATATTTCTTATATCTAGGCTTCTCACATTAGATATTTAACTTCAAAAAACAGTTTTGAATATGCCTGTTCCACAATATTTCATTTTGTATAATTTGGTGCACGTATATACAACAACAACGAAAGAAGACGTCAATTAGAGGTTGAATTTAAAAGAGGGCAGAAGGATCAAATATAGGGGGCGCAGCGCAAGCTATTTTGAGATATAATTGTTCAGCTGTAGAATGAAAGACCCCAGGCGCATAAATACTTGAAAGTGCGGACGAAAAATAATAATTCTAAAATAGAATAAGAAATATCCAAGGAAAGGAGAATAGAACACACTAATTACCAATTTTGAAATATGTTTCCATAAACCTGATATTGTATAGCTGCTATAGCATGTTAAAAAAACTGAGAAGCACCGGCCGGTGAGTGCGCGCACTAACTCAGTCCATTTGTTATGAAGAGTTAGCTAGGCTTTTTTCTATGGATTTCATCAATGTCCGTTGGATCTGCGACCCACGGTTCAGGCTCAAGTGACAAACCAGGAATGCTTAGAGGACCATGATCAGAATATTTGAAAAAGATTACCATAGAAACAGGGGAGCCATCATGCTGGAAACATAAGTTTTTGAAACTTTGCATTTTTATTCTTATCATAACTTATGAACTTCCATATGGTAAAAACAACTTTAGAACTGTCATGTGGATGCTCACCCTGTACTGTGCTATATGAATTCTTCAATTTTTTATCCGGAGATTTCCTTCAACTCTCAAAGTTGGAAAGATCACGGCTTTTGCTAAACTGGGAGCATTCATATGCCATGTCAGGCTTGAATTTTGATCTCTAACTAAAAGAGGGTTCGCTCAACTGAAAACATGTACTGCATGCACAACTACTGTCAGGAAAATGATTGTGGTAAAGAAGCATGATCAGCTAGGGCATCATCACTGGAAATTGGATTGATTATCCAAATTTTATCAGCACATCATGGTGCAGAGAAAAATAAACAAACTACATTGCGAAAGACTGAAAATACCTACTCAGAATTCATGTAATGAGTTTTTCCTTCGGTACGTGGTTGATGTATTTATTAAGTTGAGACCCGCAAGCTGCATATGGCAACCAATAAGAAGAGAACAGAGAAACTCTTGTAGGCACACTCCTTACCATGTTCCCTTTCTTGCTCCAGCACAATTTTTTTTTCTTGAAATCCTGGTTGGAAAGTTAATTTGATAGTATTGTTTTAACACAAGATTTGATACAATTTGTTACTGGCAACACACATAAACATTCTGCTTGATGATGCATAGTCTAGTGACATGTGTATGTAAATCAAACTGACAACTCAAGATAGAGAGTGCTAATTTTGCTTGTTCTAAGCATATATATACAGGTATTTTATATCTGCTATAAGTTTAACAAAGCTGAACCAGCAGAGGAAAAACAGGGAATACATGCAGATCAGAACATGTAGATGAATAGATCACCAGAGCGCTGCTCGATTGATTCGATTTCTCACCTCTGTATTCGGAGCTGCGGATTTCCTTGAATTCTTTTTCTCCACAAGGATTCCTCAATCACACGGATTGGTCAGTTCAATCTGCAAAGCAATTAAGTGAGGCCAGCATAACCAAAATGGAGTACATAAGAGGTGTTGTAGTATCAGAATATCACTCCATTTATCTTTGTTCACTCTAGAAGTTCTATAGTATAAGAATATCACTGCATTTATCTTTCTTCTCTCTAGAAGTTCTGTAGTATAAGAAGCTTTATGTTAGCCACTAAATGGAGTATGTAACATGGCGTATATGCATATACATATATAAGCTACTTGAGGTGTTATTGTATCCAAACACAAGAATCTTAAGAGATGGACATGTAAAGAAAATGCTAACTTCGAATTTAATCAACTGATATTCAGATTTGTAATGAAAACATCACTGCCTTCGAAATTTTTCTTTCCCCTTGACCTTGGAATGAACAAAAATGGAGGCACACAAATTAATTCTTGCAAAGGGGAAATGACCCATAACCTGAAGATTGGGAAATCAGAAGAAACAATTCGTCTACAGCTTGTGATCTATAATTTGACCACTGTGATTTCAGCCAAGGAGAGTGATGCTTCCAGTTTCCATCGAGTGTGACAAATCTGGAAAAACTAAACATGTAAATATGTGTTTCGTCTGTATATTCATACATATCAGTAGGGATATCATACTATTTTTGCACCAACCAGAAAAAAAATCAGATTTAAGCAGACAACTAAATATGGAACATGTCGTTAGTTGTGGATGATAGAGTTGAACTTGATTAAATTAAACTTTATTTCAAAAAGATGGTGAGGTGCAAAATCACAATGATATCAAGTTTGTTTCAAAAAAAAAACAATGATATCAAGTGATGCATATTTATTGTCCAACTGATGCCTTCAATTTCAATCCCCTGAAAATAATCACATCTAACCCACCCCACTCTACTGGCTTGATAATAGGTAGGCATAGAAAAGATCCCAAAAGAGCAATTTCCAGCTACAGAGAGAAACGACAAGAGTAAATACCTTGAAAGATTGTTTGGACCTTTCTCCCTCTTATTCTTGAAAGGCAACATGATTTTAGAACTCTGAAGTAAAAAAGGAACATTGGTAGCCGCTGGACCAAAGTAACTCACGCCAAGTTCTCAAGCGTGGCTCCTTCACTCTACCTGTAACAAACAAAAACAAAACAAAGATGAGATATCCCAAAAGAGAGAAGACAACAGGAAGCAAAACATGGTCCAGCCCGACGGCAGGTACCTCTTGATATGGTGGCTCTACCTCCCTCCCTTCTCCATCCCTGAATCATGGCCGGTGTATTGCAAGGAGGGAGAGAAAGGAGAAACGGAAGAGACGGCCATCGAGGCGTTCCTGATCTGTAGAGGTAGAATGTGAAGAAGGATAAGGTCCAGGGAGCCGTTTCCTCCTGAGGCACACAGGTGAATGGCGACCGGCAGCAGCGAACCCTAGATCAGAGGCCAACGATCGGTAAAATCGGCGAGGAGCTCGAGCAAGAGAATGGGGCATGGGGTGGGGGAAGAAGAGATGAGAGAGGAGCCGGGAGTGGTGCATCGGCAACGACCGTTGCTGGATCACGGTGGGAGCGGGCGGCCAGGGATGGACATGGACCGGTGGTGGGGTGAATGGTCTGCTCTCCTCTCTCGCAGAGCGAAAGTATTTTACAAACTCGTCGATGATGGCATTGTACTAGCAATGATGAACGCGGGACGTGGTATTGTTGGTGGATCACTGGAGAACTTCAAGGAGGCACAATCGTTGGCACCATAGCCGTGTCGAGGAGGATTGGAGGGATCAAATCTGGGCGGTATAGTGGTGAGCTGGATTGCAACCACGGGATGCAATGGACTGAACCTGAGTTGCGTTGTTGGCGAGAACTCATGTGACGTGGACGGCAAGTATCACGATGAGGTGGGTTGGAATTTAAAGAGAGATGAACATGACTGATGATTAGTTTAAGGAGAAACAGACAAGAGGTATTGGCGAGGCTAGACGAACATGGTTGCATTAAAAACAGGAGTTTAGAATGATGTGAGGGATTTCGTTCGGATATCTCGGCCATGAGAAGCCGAGCCAACGGTGAGCGAAAGGTTTGACGAATAGTTAATGTCAAACTATAGATAGAAATGGTTTTCCTACTCTTACAGGCTGGAATTAAAAATCGAAAGTCAAAGCTAAACAAGTAGCTCGCGACTCGGCTCGAATTGAGCCGAACTCGATGACTAACGAGTTGAGCCAAATAATATGACATCATTTATATTTTGTTTTAGAACAACTTACATTAGCTAATGGAAATTATATGAAATGTCGATGTCGGCCGGCGGCTGGCCGTACCATACATGCCTCACAATGCACTCTTTGCAAGATAGTGGATATCAATATTTGATCTTCTTTCTTCGTACGAACCACGTTACCAAAGATCTCCAACTGCAGAGGCAAAGACAGTAGGACTACGGGAGCAAGCACACGTAGAACGCAAGAACACGAAATCGATCAATGTGCGGAAGAACCTCACCAAGAACAGAGCTCTCCAAAATCAAAGGGCGTGCGCACGGAGAGCTCTGCTCCATCCAAACAAGAAGAAAATACTCAGTAGAGCCACCCAAATTATTGGTCTAACACGGAAGAACAGATCGATCATCCAAAGAACTTCACACACGAATCATCTCTGGAGCACCTGAATCAAAACAGAAAGAAAAGGTGAAAAACAAAATTTAGAGACCTTTCCTCCTCCTCCTCCTTCCCCTTCACGGTGAAAACAAAAGAGCTTCTGCTCTTCCTGCTTTGGCTGCTATTTGTGATCCTTTTCCCAGGTCCTAAATTAGGAACTGAAATAAGACAAACATCACTAGAACAAAGATTTTCTGAAGTTACGGTCCAGTGATCCATGTTACATTTTCCCTCCAACTCGAACAACATGACTTCCACATATCCTTGCAGTTCTTCAGTATCATCACAAGTCTAAAGTCTAATTCCAACATACCAATAGACAGAATAACCCACCATCAATATAAGCCCAAAAATTACAACCATACTGACAGTGGGGTATTCATACAAATCCAGAGATATCTAGGCTAACGATGTCACAGCCACTTAGAAATCATGCTGATACTCATTCGCAAAAGTGGGAAGCCATGCTTAAGTCAGCAGCGTTCTGGAACCGAGAAACAATTGATGGTGGTAAAATCATGCAGCGCCACATCAAATTTGATTATCCAGCGCTCCTGCCTCCTGCAACCAAAAAGGGCATCATCGTGATCCAAGGCAAAACAAAATATTACAACTAGAAGCAAAGATATGATCATGTCAAAAGTGTCTGCATTTATTTATACTCCTTCAAAACATCCTAGCAATAGTTGTAGGTGTGATGTCCAGGAAAACATTACAACTAGAAGGAAAGATATGGTCATGTCAAAAGTGTCAACTATCAGAAAAACACTTCACAAAATAAGGAAAATAAAGAAATCTAGGCATAAGATTCACAATCTCAAGTGCAAAAATTACCATGATTAATGCTTCAAAGCATTCTAACAGCAGTTGTAAATGCGAGTAGCAGACATGCAGCAACTCCCCGAGAACAATACGACTACAAACTAGTATTTGTGGTAGATTTCCTTTCCATCAGTGTGTACCAAAAAAAGCAGTTTTTCAAGCTCAAAACACCAAATCAAAACAATATTAGTAGTGGTGGTCATATCTACTCAAAACACAAGTCAGTAACAAGGAAGACATCCATAAGCTCTCATTTCAAAATCTAATAGACTATACTCAGCAATATTAGTATTTTGAAGTGAAACATTATGTCAAAAGCTCCCTTCGTTCACAATGTACAATCATTGGAAGTTGTGACAGATTCATGGTCAGCTAAAATTGTGGGTTGATGAGATGGTTAGATACTTGGTGTTCTTCGGGATGTAGTTGCAAAGCCGGTTAATACAGGTCAATGACCCAGCAATAAAGCTCTTTATTCTTAAGTTGGATAACAATTTCATTCTAATCCAAGTATATTTGGGAGCACTCTGATGAGTACCAGAGGTAGTGGCTTCAGGTCCCGGTGACTATGGTTAAAAACTTGAAATCATCATACTTCAATGAAAATGAAAGTCTCATCAACTCTCAGCATTCAATTCCCTCTCCAGACAAAACAAAGTTGGCTGCTGCTACTAGTTGTCAGGCAGCAAGCTTATCTTGGTAGCTAAGGAACACTAACAGACCAGACCTATACTACTATGCTACAGGATACAAGGATTATGCTAACAAGATCCAAAACAATTAGGTATTTCACATCTCACAGTACACGGTGAATATGCCTACTTCTCAATTCCCACAGCTTTAGATGGATCTTGAACAATCATCCTGTGTATGTCTGGAAAAAAACAAAGTATCTCTATATAGCTCATAAATTCTTTGGAGTAACTTTTCCACGCCAATCTAACATTATCACTAATGCATGCCACAGAAAACAACAAAAACCTCCATCCCACAGCTTTGATCAGAAAAAAAAGGTGGTGTGCCATATATTACATTTATTATATAATGGACAATATTTCTATGGTGTACACCTCAATAGCAGCAGTGGGACTGTAGGGGGCCTGTGTCGGCCCAGTGGGAACCAGGGTACCACAGACCATGTGCCTACGGCCCAGGAGGGGTCGCTCGGCCCAACTCATGAGGCGGCCCACCAACGGGCATCGTGAGCCGAGAGCCTCGCGAAGGGCTCTCCCCAGTAGAGGACTTCACCGTTTTAACCACAAGCATGGGCTGCCTCGCAAGGTCGCCCCCTCACGGGGCGCCCCCCTCTTGAGGCTTCCCGTGGAGCCGTGCGAGGCGGGAGCCGCCCGTCACGTGGGTGACGTCGACAAAGCAGGCAGGCTGGCCGGGGCAGTTTCCCATTTGGTGATAAGGGAGCAGCCATGCCTACCTACCCCCAAAGAAAGTCCCAAGGGTTTCCCCTTTGGTGATAGAAGACCAAGACGGTGGCACGACAGGACGGAGGTCATCGTGGAGCCCCTGACGAGTCATGGATAACACCTTTTGCAGGCGAAGACCACCTTTCGTCAGAGAAGCACCAGCGCATGTCCCCTTTCGAATTGCCGCGTTGTTATAGCCCTTCCCGCTCATATTTTTGGGGAAGAGGCCCAAGGCGCCGATATAAGGGACAGCCGGACAGGGCAGCTGTCGTAGAGAGGATGGGTTCCTCACCTCCTACTCAAACCCTAGCGCCATGGCTAGTGCCCTCGAGCTCCGGCTCATCTTATAGCTCCAAGAGTTCTTCCCACAAGTAAAATACGACCAAGAAGCAGTAGGGTAACACCGCAAGGTGGCCCAAACCTAGGTAAATCCCCGTGTCTTCGCCATGCCTAGCTCGTAGCCTCGTAGACGCAAAGCCAGGCCCCTAGAGCTCGAACCAGGGTTTTGGTGGATTTCCCGTAGCTCAGAATCAATCCGCCGACATTTGACGCGCCGGGTAGGGGGCTTGGTTTTTGCGCCTCAAGCTTCAGCTCTGCCATGGTCGACGACCGCGCATGCCGCGTCCAGTGCTCCAACCACTTCTAGACGGAGCCCGTCGTCGCCCCTCATGTCCGCCGCACTCGCGCCACCAACATGGCCACGGTGACCTCGCTTGCCTGCCGCAAACAACCGGCCCGCAGGCTGCGCTCCTCATGGCGCAGGAGCTGCTGCGCTACCGCCCCACCAACGTCTATGACGCCTGGCTCGCCCGCATCACCGAGCTCATCAAGGTCGTCGGCGACGCCCCGACGCCATCCCGCTCCCTGCCCTCTCCGTCGTCGCGCGATGCGCGGGCGCGCCAGGACGCGCCACCTCCACCTCGCGCCACGACGGCGCGCCACGCCAACGTCGGGAGCACTCGCCTGAGCCCTCCCACGGCTCCTCTCCGCCGCACGGCGACGACACGAGCTACCAGATCATCCAGCGCGCGCCTAGATGCATGGGTGCTCCTCGAAATGCAGCTCGAGCGCCAGAACCGCACCATCCAGGAGGTCACGACCGTCGAGCACCAGAACCGCGCCGCCCTCGCCGGCGGCGTCGTCTCCACCGTCGGGGGCTGCATGAGCTCCGCCGTGTGGTGTGGCCCGTGAAGTTCAAGCCGGAGATGCCTCCCCGCTTTGATGGCACCGCCAACCCCATGGAGTTCCTGTCTCTCTACTCCTTGAGCATCCAGGCCGCCGAGGGTGACGACAAGGTCATGGCGAACTAGTTTCCCATGGCCCTCAATGACGCGGTGCGCATGTGGCTGATGAACCTCCCTGAGGGCTCCATCTCCTCGTGGGAGGACCTGTGCCAGCAGTTCGTCGCTAACTTCAAGGGCACGTCCGACCGCCCTCTCGTGCTCAGCCGTTTGCGCGCCGTCCATCAGCACCTTGACGAGCCCCTCCTCAAGTACATGGAGCGCTTTAGCCAGGTGTGCAATAAGATCCCGTGGGCCTCCGACGCCGCGGTCATCGCGGCCTTCTCCGCGGGCGTCACGGGTGTTAGGATGCTTGAGAAGCTCGCCATCCACGATGAGCTCAACACCGTGGTCGAGCTTTTCGACCTCGCCGACAAGTGCGCCAAGGCCGAGGAAGGCCGCCTTTTCGCCCACAACGACCCCGACACCAGCCTCGACATCGCCAAGCCCAAGGGCAAGGACACCAAATGCAAGGGCCCTGCCATGCTTGCGGCGGACCCTGAGCGGAAGCGCGGCTGCAACCCCGACGAGACCCAAAAGGACGACCATCCCTTCTGCGCCTATCACAACATGCACTCCCATGCCACTGAAGACTGCCATGAGCTCAAGGTACTTCGCGACAAGCGGCGGGAGAAGTGTGGCGACCGCACGCGGCTCGGGCCGCAGCGACAGCTGCAAGGGAGGACGCTGGAAGGACCATGACAACGACAACAACAACTCCTGCCAGGGCTAGCGAGACCGCTGTCGGCAAGCTAGCCCTCACGAAGCCAACCCTCCGCAGGCCAACGCGGCCCTGCCACGTGCCAACCGAAACATCGACAACAACGACCTGCCTGAAGAGGATGTCGGGGGCTACCAGGAGCCACGCATGATGCTTGCATCCTTGGTGAGGCTCGGGCTCCCCCTCCAACCACCACTTCAAGCAATTCTTGAGCGAGGTGAACACGGCCCTCCCAGGGCCTGCAGACGCCAAGCCCCTTAAGTGGTCAGAGTACGGGATTTCCTTCGACCACACCGATCACCCCAAGTCCACGAAGTCTGTGGGCACCATCTCTCTGTTGTGCACACTCACCATCAACAACGTGGCAGTCACCAAGACACTCATCGATGGTGGCGTTGGCCTCAACGTGATCTCTGTGGACACCTTCGAGCTGCTCCAGGTGCCCTATGAGCGCTTGATGCCCACAAGGCCCTTCTCCGGCGTAACTAACGGCTCCATGACGCCCCTCGGGCAGGTGCGCCTCACCGTCCGCCGTGACAAGAAGGACGCGATGTGCACCCTCGAACACGCCTACAAGGTCGCCGCCACCGCGTACTCGGCAGAAGAAGACAAGGCGGGACCCTCCGAGGCTGCCCCCTTGAAGAAGAAGCCCCAGCTCTCCCAGGTCTGCGTGGAGACCAAGAAGATGTCACTGGGCGGCACCACCGCGGGCCCTTCCCTCACCATTGGGGTCAGCCTCTCTCCCAAATAGGAAGGTGCGCTCGTCGCCCCCCTCCGGGCGGGTTCTGATGTGGTCGCCTAGACAGCATCAGGCATGTTCGGCTTGCCGAGGGAGATGATCGAGCACCACTTAGCCGTGTGTCATAATGCACGGCTCGTGAAGCAGAAGATACATCGCCAGGCAATTGGGAAGCAAGAGTTCGTCATTCAGGAAATCGAGAGGCTACAAGAGGCAGGGGTCATCCAGGAAGTGCTCCTCCCCCCCTCCGAGTGGGTCACCGGCCCCGTTGTCGTCCCCAAGGCCAGTGGCAGCAAGCTCATGTGTGTCGACTTCATCAACCTCAACAGGGCCTGTCTCGAGGACCCTTTCCTCCTGCCGCGGGTCGGGAGGGCCCTGGGCCCACTCCATCACCCGCGCATGCCTTTCGTCTTGGAGAATGCGGGGCCATCTTCGCAAGGCTAATGCGCATGAGCCTAGAGCCCCGGGCTGAAGAAGCTGACAAAATGTGTGTTGGCAGCGCACCAGGCGCTGGGCCCTGAGACCAAGGGTTTCCTGAAGTACACCTTTCTGTGCATCAGCAAAACTTCGTTTTCTAAATATTTGCAAGTACTTGTCATGAAGTGCCCTTGAGAGACGCGCGCACTCACCGTCTTCCCTCTATGTGCCACGCAAGCGGGGCCTGGATCCGGTGCATGTGCTCAGGTCAGACCCAGCAGCACCATAAACCCAAGCGGCCGAGCTCTGGCTCGCACGCCTGCTCCCACTCGTGTCACCTCACCAAGGTCCTTGGTACATGTATCCTCGCGTGGTACCCATGAGTAACCTAGAGAGCGCACACCGCCTCATTATTTGCGAACGTTTGGCAGTCTCGCTAATGTAGGGCACCGAAGGCCTCGGCCCCCTCTCCACGGGCGGTCCCACGGGCAGCGCACCGCGGCAAAGGGGGCCTCGCCAGCAAACATCCCTGGCGAGCCGTGCCCTGCAGAGGACACCTCGCCGCGTCACAGCCTAATATGCCAAGTCTGGCACGCCTGCGCGGACCCAGCAGCGGCACCTCCCGAATTCTTTCCTTCACGAACCCCGCGAAGGGCCGACTTATCCCCTCGCGTGAGCCGCTTGTGCGTTAAAGGGGGGCTTCCTGGGCATCGCGCCTCGGGAGCCCTTACCTCCCCTCGTAGCCCTACACCCTCTGGCCTTATCCGGGCACGCGTCCCGACATACCAGCGACGGTCGTAGCTTCGCTCGGGGGCTGGGTCCTAACGACGTAGAGTACCGGGGCAAGCAAAGGGGTAAGAGTAGGCCTAGCGAGGGGTGTAACGCACGACAGGAATGCCAGGCGAGCTTGGCTGAGGCACCATCTTTACGCTTTCGCGGGGTTGCTTCGTTTTTTGTATAGGAGCAGAGGAGCTCACCTCCTAGGCATGGAGCTCCCGCACGTCCGTCGCGGCTTTCAAGGCACCTCTAGTGACTAGTGTCGTGAGGGCCCAGACGGCTTCAGAAGTGCCCCTCTTCAGGTGGCCTCGAGAGCGTTGCTTCCCGAGGCGACCACCGCACCACCCTCTGCTCCGGCCAGGGGCCTCATTGAATGACGCCCGTCGCAAGGCGCGACACGCGGACGGCGACACCGCTAAGAAGCCATACCCGAGAGCTAAGTCTAATATGCCGCGAAGGTCACCCCTGACACCTCTCGAGTTCGTCCCTTCGCGACCTCGCGGGGTGCCAATTTTCCCTTTGCACAAGCCGCTTGCGCGTTAAAGGGGGGCTTCCCAAGCATCGCGCCTCGGGAGCTCCTACCTCCCCTCAAAGTCCTACACCCTCTGGCCTTGTCCAGGCATGCGACCTGACATACCAACAATGGTCATAGCTCACTCGGGAGCTGGGTCCTAACAATGTAGAGCACCAGAGCATGCAAGAAGGAAAAAATAGGCATCGCGAGGAATGCGCACGATAACAAGTCCTCATAAAGCATCATCCTCACCCTCGTGAAGCCACATTAATCTTGCAGGAGCAAAAGAAAAAGAACCATCTGCAAGGGCCCGACCCAGGCGCTAGGCGCGCCTAGTCGGAGTCGACGTCTTCTCTCTTAACGCTTCGGGAGCTCTCGTCGTTTCTGCTTCCGCTAGTGGGGTCGGAGTGGATCGCACTTCCGCCAGAGGAGTCGGTGCTGCTTCTGCTCTCGCTCTCCACGCAACAGTCCATGTGGCCGCCAGAGACCTCGAAGAACTTCATGAAGAGGGTGGCCGCTCCGTCGTACCTGAATTGCAGGACCTGCCCGCGCCTCAGGTCGTGGGAGCGGGCGAACGGTTTCCACACCTGCACCAAGAACATGAAGCCGGCGGGGGAGAACTCCGCCGCCACCCAGAATGGGCCATTGCAACACCCGTCTGCCTGCAGCCATAGGCCCAAGGGCTCGTCGTCCTCCATCACCCTTGTGAAGGAGTCCAGGAGACGCAGTCTGCTGTAGGGCCAGTGATGCAGCCCTACGATGAACTCGTGCGCCACCTTCTTCGTATGGGCTCCCGCCCGGGGCGAGAGAGCGCGCGCTCCATCGTGCCCCCTGACCATGAACGCCGCGCCGCCCG
Source organism: Triticum aestivum (assembly GCF_018294505.1). Lineage (NCBI taxonomy): Eukaryota > Viridiplantae > Streptophyta > Magnoliopsida > Poales > Poaceae > Triticum > Triticum aestivum. Next base: position 449,413,856 of record NC_057800.1, read on the forward strand.
CGGCCACGGGCCGAGGTTTTCCCGCGGGCGCTGGAGCCAGCCTCCACGGCGGTAGTCGCAGAGCGCGTCCTGCCCTAAGCGAGAACCCTCGCTACCGTGCCAAGGGCGCGGGCGCGGCCCTTGCCCTTCTTCGGAGCCGGCGTCAGCGGCAGCACCTCCTCCAACACCGCCTTACCTCTTAGCAGCGGCGGAGAGCTTTCGCTTGGGAGCCATGGCGGTAGCGGTGGAGATTGGAAGCAAAGGGAGCAGAGGAGCAATGCGCAGGAAGGCAGACATGGAGACAAGGAGCAATGATGCGCCTTTGCCCTACAACAGGCTTTATGGCCAAGGCAGCGGTTACCGAGGAGTCGTGGGGAGTGGGGGCGTCCCCATCCCATCATGCTGCCACACGTCCCTGCCTGGGCCCAGCAGTTCTAGGCCCCGCGTCGTTACGTCCCTCCCCAACGAGCAGAAAGTGCGCGCGGCGGGCTCAGGGGCTAGTGTCGGCCCAGTGGGAACCAGGGTACCACGGGGCACCTGCCTACGATCCAGGAGGGGTCACTTGGCCCAACACATGAGGCAGCCCACCAACGGGTGTCGCGAGCTGAGAGCCTCGCGAGGGGCTCTCCCCAGCGGAGAACTTCACCGTTTCAACCACCACCACGGGCTGCTTCGCAAGGCCGCCCCCATGGGGTGCCCCCTCTTGAGGCTTCCCGGGGAGCCGTGCGAGGCGGGAGCCACCCGTCACGTGGGTGACGTCGACAAAGCAGGCGCCAGCTTGCGCGGCCGGGGCAGTTTCCTTTTTGGTGCTAAGGGAGCAGCCATGCCTACCTGCCCCCAAAGCAAGTCCCAAGGGTTTCCCTTTGGTGATAGAAGACCAAGACGGCGATGCGGCAGGACAGAGGTCATCATGGAGCCCCTGGCACGTCATGGATAACACCTTTTGGAGGCGAAGACTACCTTTCGTCCGAGAAGCACCGGCGCCTATCCCCTTTCGAATTGCCGCGCTGTGGTAGCCCTTCCCGCTCATATCTCTTGGAAGAGGCCCAAGGTGCCGATATAAGGGACAGGGCGGCCACCGTAGAGAGGATGGGTTCCTCACCTCCTACTCAAACCCTAGCGCCATGGCTAGCGCCCTTGAGCTCCGGCTCATCTTGTAGCTCCAAGAGTTCTTCCCACAAGCAAAATACAACCAAGCAGGAGTAGGGTATTACACCGCAAGATGGCCCGAACCTGGGTAAATCCTCGTGTCTTCGCCATGCCTAGCTCGTAGCCTCGTAGGCGCAAAGCCAGACCCGTAGAGCTCGATGAACTGCAGCCAATCTGGTTCGTCCACACGAAATCTAATAGATGAAATCCCAAAAGAGTGATTGCACTAGTAATACAAGAAGTTGTCCAGGAAGTTCAGTTCCAGACATCAAGTATCAAACTTTACACTTGGGTATATGATGTTGCATAAATGGCACTCCCTCTGTTCATTAATATAAGATACGGAGTATTTTCTAGAATTGCCATAAGTCTAAAAAATGTCTTATATAAATGAACAGAGGTTGCACAAAACAGCTCAGCCCAACCACGCGAGGCCAACGTGGCACACCATGTAGTTTTTTGAAAACTTGCAGTTACAACTTATTTCAGAATAGCCACTGGCCCTAAATTCTCAAATTGAGCGTCAAATCCCTAGCTCAATCGCCGTTCCTCTCGTCCCTAAATCCAGGGGGCACTCATGTCACCCCTCTCACATGTCCCCTGTCCCACTCACTTAACCCAGGGACGACGCCATGGCCGAACAGCGAGGCAGAGGGCAAAGCCAGAGGACGGCACTGCACATGGCATTGGTGAAGTGCACGTCTTGCCAGGAAAAAAAACATGGTGATGTATTTCCAAAGTGAACTAATGAACATCATTGCTTACATTGCAAGATCCGATTGAAAGATGTCAAGTTTCTAAGTATTTGCATGAACATATGTGAAAAAGGGCATTGTAATCCTAACAGAGCAATCTATCAAAACAGTAAACTACTGATCATTTACCACTTAATACCATACAACATTCGCAAATCTACTACGAATTTGTGCCACTAACTACCAGTTACAGAGATTAATCAAGAGCATGAAAACCCTAATTGAAATTGGCAGAACGAACTGCAAAGAGCACGAAAAACTACAGGCCACAACCACAACCAATTCCGGCTGCACACATCCCTTCCCCTCCCCCCCTCAGGTGTCGCTCACGCACGAAAAATACTGCCCAAACACTCCAGATTAAAGTGGCATTCCACACCGGCGTCGTGTGAGTGGGTCAGGCTATTTTGTACTCCCTCTGTAAACTAATATAGAGGGAGTACCATTTATGCAGCATCAGCTACCCAAGTGTAAAATTTGATACTACTTGATGGATGAAACTGAACTTCTTGGACAACTTCTTGTATGAACAACGCAATTCACCCTCCCAGAAAGGTAGTGTGACAATATCACTACCAATTCCAAAATGACGAAAATATGCACCTTTCTGTCCCCAAAATGGGAATTTCTTCACATCGGTACAACCTGACACCCTGGACTACTTATTATATCATCAAAAGTAGGTGTCCATCTTTAAAGCAGTCTACACATCACGTTTGCGCAAGAACGCTAAACAGCATTGCAATAAAGATGCTCGCTTTGGACAAGATTGCCACCAAGCATTGCAAAATTATGCTGCCCAAATCAGAACCATAAGGACTCCAAATGGACACAATAGTTACCTTCCTGATGGTGGCGAGAGCGAGCAGCCACTCAAGCTTGTCAAGAGTCGCCTCGTCGGCCTTGTCGAAATCCACCTCAACCCTCCCATCCACCTCCTGGATCCACCCGCTGATGTCCTTCATAATGACGACCGCTTTCCCCTGCAAGTCCATCGGCAGCCGCGACAGCTCATCCTTGAGCCTTGTCCTGCGCACGGCGACCGGCGGCGGTGATGGGAGCGCCTCCAAAATGGAGGCCCACCCTGACTCGAAGATGCGAGAGAGCTTAGCAGCACTCTCATACACATCGTCTCCCTTGTTGTTGTAGGTCATGGCATTGCTGAAGGTACGCCGGACATCCTTGGAAAAGCAGAGCAGGTTCGGGTAGCGACGCAATTCAAGGCGGTGGCTGACAATGCCGAGATCCATGGGTTCGACGATGACAGAGAGGTAGTCACGGAGTTCGAGGCTGTGTGTATCCACCGGCTTGGCGAACACCCACCCATCCTCATGTTGCAGCAGCTTGTCCAGCAGCCTGCGGCAGCGTTCGAGGGCACGGGAAAGATCAGCGGCGGTGAGGTGGTGCATAGGTTTCGTAGGGAAACCGGGCGGCGCTACAGGCGGGCTGCTTTGGAACGGCATAGGGCCGGCCGAGAGGATTTGGGTGGGAGTAAATTTGGGTCAATTTCAAACCACGAATCCGGCCGGATTCCATCAAACTGTCACACCCTAGCTAGTCATGCATTAGAGTGTTGCATCATGTTTACTCTTTCATCAGAAACTTGAAATGGGGATGACAGAACCCCCAGTCCCCTCTGAAACCAACTAGGGTTACTAAAACAATTTTTCAATGAACCTGAAATGCCCTTCTAAAATGCCCATCATTTTTGCTTTGGTTCAGAACCTCTGCCAAAAGTGGTGCACATTTTCCTAGGCCATCCTAGGGTTTTTTGAATTAAATCATAACTATTTGAATTTGGGCATTTAAAATAATATAAAATATTTAAATGCTCAAATATCTCCAAACTAAAATGTTTCATGTTGGAAATAATCCAACTATGAACCAGGAGTAGTTTGGTGATTTTTGGAGTTGCCTAGGTATTTTATTTAATTCAACAAAGTTGCAGATATATTAAATAAAAACAGAAAACAGAAAATAAATAAAAGGAGTAGACTTACCTGGACCTACCTGCCCAGCCCAGCCGGCCCAGCACTATGTTGGCCCGTGCCAGCCAGCTGCTTCCCCTTGCCAGAGCAGGCAGGGAGGTGAGCATGGCGCGCCCGAGCTCGCCACGCACCACCCAGCCTCTCTGCATCGCCCTGGTCGCCGTTGCGCCGCGTGGATCGTCTTCTGGTCGTCGCCCCGACCTCGCCGACACCCCATTCACTCTCCCCGGCTCTCCCTCGCTCTCTCCCCCGCCCGACCGAACACCACCGTCGCCGCCGTTCGCCATAGCCACCGTCTCCGACCACCCCTCGCTCCCCCGACTAGCTCAGGAGCTCCGCCTCGACTCCCTCTTCCTCCCCACCGCTCCACAGCTCCCCGGAAGCCCTGCATCGCCGCCACGTCGCCGTTCCCCTCTTCGGGCTCCGACCACCGTCGCCGTCGAATTCGCCGTCTCCAGCGCGTCCCCGAGCCCGCTTCGACGCCCACTGCAACCGCGGTGAGCTACGCCACCGTTTCCCCCTCTCTTTCCCCTCGTTCCCTCACCGTAGCTTCCTCTCCACCACGGCCGAACCTCCGCCGTCGCCGAGCTCGCCGTCGACGCAGCTCCGGTGACCATTTGCTCACCCCGGCGAGTCCAACGGGTTCACAGAACCCCGTAGAGCATCCCTAGCGCCTCGCCTTGCTCGACTTCGAGCTCCAGCACCGATCCCGTGCACGACCGAACCCCGGCGGCCGCAGCCGAGCTCGCCGCCGTCGACTCCGGCCACCCCGACCCCAACGGGCTCCGCCAAGAGCTGCGGGTTGTCCTCAGCTCCACTCCGGTGGCCTCCGCGGTCCATTTGGTGGCCGAAACGACCAAAACCACTCTCGCCGCCGCGCTAATGGTCGCCGCCGGCCAGAACTCCGGCGGGCTGACGTGGCTTAGTTAATTAGTCACTAACCCCCCCACCTACTGACGCTGACAAGTGGGCCCAGGGCCTAGTCAAAGCTAACCAGCCCGGGTCAACGCGGGATTAGCCCCTGTGTCACTGACGTGTGGACCCCACACGTCAGGTTTGACCCGAGCCAGCCCTGTTGACCTGCTGATGCCACTGTGACGTCAGGCTGACGCAGTAATTGATTTTCTGGATTTAAATTAAATCAGGAAATTCCAGAATATTAATTAAACTTCAAAAATTCATAACTTTTATTCTGTAACTCCAAATTGGACAAATTATATATGAAAAATGATCAGAAAAATCCAATCTATCCATCTGTACTATTTTCATGCATGATCAAACAAGTTAAATTGATGATTCAAGCAGAACAAGGAAAAGCACTTTAAAAGGCCATATTTGAATTTGAAATTTGAATCTTTGATTCAAATTTGTTCAAACCCTTCTGGCTTTAGTTGCATTAGCCCAATACACTCATATTGCCATGTTTCATGCATGCATCATATTGTTGCACATTGTTTGGTGATGCTTGTGTATCGATGCCTTTGCGACAGGGTCTGTCCCCGAGGAGTACCGTGATTACCCTAACGAAGAACCGTATCCGTGCAACGAACCATCAGGCAAGCAACCAATCATTTGATCATATCGATACAATCCCATGTTCTCGCTCCTGCTCTCTTTTACTGCATTAAGACAACGCGATTCAAACTGCTGTGTGCTACGGTAGTTGAACCCATTTCCTCTGCATGACCTGTCATTGCCACAGTAACTAGATGAAACCCACTAGCATGTGTAGGAGTTGATTGAGCCATATGTATGTGTTGTTCCTACACTGCTATGCCTGCTATGCTTAGAGTCGTGTCAGGTCTGGTTCATCTGGGTGATGGGCTAGAGTGAAATGATTGTGTCGGTAACGAGAGTGGTGTGGTGAACACGATTTGGTAAAGGTATCGATGAGAGGCCATGTAGGAGTACATGGTGGGTTGTTTCATTGAAGCCGACCTTAAGCACTGAGATCTGTATGTGTGATTTAAGAATCAGCTACTACCATGCATTGGGCCCGAAACCAATGGACCCTCTCGACTTCTTATTCACCCTAGTTCTCCGTCCAGGAGTTGCAATTAGTTTCTGGTGTTTGTAGCCTACTGGAGGCCGTGGACAGCGCTGACCATAGGGGTGGGCTGTGATGCGGTAGGTACGTGGCCGGGTGTACCGAATACCCGTTAGGTATCTCGGGAACCCTGTTCACATCGTTCGGGGCCGTATGGGAAACCTCGGCCGGACTCCCTGCGGATGGAACCTGAATAGGCGATAAACCTGGACTGGAGGCTTAGGTGATTAGGTAGGTCGTGGCCGACACCCACGTTGGGCTTCCGCTTGAAGGTTGCCGAGTACATGTCGTGTAAGCGACGGTAAGAGGTGAGAGCGTGTATGAAGAAGTACACCCCTGCAGGGTTATCATGATCTATTCGAATAGCCGCGTCCGCGGTAAAGGACTACTTGGTTGCCTATACAGTTCATAGACAAGTAAATGGATACTATTAAAAGCCTCAAGATAAGTGTGAGTGCCGAGGATGGCTCTTCCGTAGGAAGACGGAGGTGGATCCTCGGTAGTGTATTGAAGTGGTGAGTAGTGGACTCGTGTGCGCAAAACTATTTCAAGTTGGAGTATCGTAGGATAGTCTAGCCAAGAGTCAAAGCTGGCTTGCTGCAATAACTCCACCGACCCTTCTTGATACTATGCATGTATGTAGGATCTGATGTAAGTCTTGCTGAGTACCTTTGTACTCATGTTGCTATAATCTACATTTTTTACAGAAGACGCTGCAACCCCTTCTGATGGGTTCTATGTAGACGTTGACATCAACGAGTAGGCTAAAGACCCAGGTGGTGACCCTGAGCTTGTGATGGACCACGTAGTATAGTTAGGCTTCCAAGCCTCTTTTATTTTACTAGTTGTCTGTACCTAGACAAAGTACTTCCGCTGTTGGCTTGTATGACTGTATGACTTGTATGTTGGGTCGTGAGATCCGTACCTTTGTGTATGATATGTATGGCTCCCTGAGCCTTAAATAAAGTACTTGTGTCATAGAGTCATGTTGTGATGCTTCGTTGTATTGCACATATCAAGCATATTGTGTGTATGATTGAAATGCTTGGTATGTGTGGGATCTGACTATCTAGTTGTTTATCTTTAGTAGTCTCTCTTACCGGGAAATGTCTCCTAGTGTTACCGCTGAGCCATGGTAGCTTGCTACTGCTCTGGAACACTTAGGCTGGCCGGCATGTGTCCTTCTTCGTTCCTGTGTCTGTCCCTTCGGGGAAATGTCACGCTTTGAGTACCGGAGTCCTGTTAGCCCGCTACAGCCCGGTTTACCGGAGTCCTGCTAGCCCAGTGCTACAGCCCGGACCCACTTGCTGATGACTGACACGTTCGAAGCTGGGTCATGGATGCCTGTCCCTGTAAGTCTGTGCCACTTTGGGTTTACGACTAGTCATGTCAGCCCGGGCTCCTTATCATATGGATGCTAGCGACACTATCATATACGTGAGCCAAAAGGCGCAAACGGTCCCGGGAAAAGGTAAGACGACACCCGTGGGAATACCGTGCGTGAGGCCACAAAGTGATATGAGGTGTTACCAGCTAGATCGATGTGACATCGAGTCGGGGTCCTGACAGTGTTGGCATCAGAGCCGGACTGCCTGTAGGTTCTCCAAGCCAAACTGGTCGATGTTGAGTCTAGAAATTCTTTAGTTATATGTAGGGGAATTGTTTGTGGGATGGAACGTAAGGCTCTTTTTACTCCTCTATCTTATGACATTCTGATCTGAGTCAGTCCATTCTTCCACCGGGGGTTAAGGAATTAGGATCTATTCTCTCTATCAGGATCACGTGTTACTAATCAGTAGTACCTTATAAGTTTGATGGATACAAGCCTAGTTCAGCTCTACTACCACATTATGTTGTTAGAATGGTTTCAGAACTTTGATATGGTGATGTTGAGTGTGTACGAAATCCTTTGTCAAATGTCTCAAAATCCTTTTTGAGCATTTACAGCTGTTATGCTGCCGAAATTTTGCTAGAAATTCTAATGCCTTTGCATTATGATTGTGCTTTCAGATGGCCACTCGCGACCTTAATCAAGTGGTTCGCCTGACTCGATGCCTAGATGTACCCGGCCATACTGCTAAGTTGGTCAGGGTAATGACTGAGGCTGGATACCGCTGGTATCCTGAGTACACGGTCGAAGAGCAATTTCGGGACTTCAATCAAAGCCAGTATCTCTGCACTGTCAGGATATTTCCATCTTATCCTGGATCCACCGAGCCTCTTCACTGTTCCTATGGACTCGGGGTTACTATTGAGATGGCTGTGCAGGACGCCGCCTACTCCATGATGACCATTACGCGAGTCAGATCTGGGTTATTTCGGGACTCTGATTTCCGGTATATGCCAGGATCACTTCCGGGAGCACAAGGATATCTCCAGGCTATCTATGCTGACTCCACTCAGGAGGATTCACGGACTCGCACCACTGCTGAGATGCTCGAGGATAAGGACCGTGAAAATCGGGCCTTGAGGTTAGAGCTTTTCAATACCCGTGCTGACCACTGGGCCACTTTGACTCGGTTCGCACCGGCGGTGCAAGCTGGATATTCAGATATGCGCGATCTCTATCCTGTGAGATCTGCTCTGCCAGACGTGATGGTTTGGCGTGATGTAGGAGGCATCACCCCACCTTGCGGTCCCCGCAGGCCACCGTTTGTTGGTCCAAGACCTCATCCTAGCCCCTATGGTCCACAAGCTCCGCGAGATCGTCTGTTTTCGGATGAACATGTTGAGCTTCCAGGCTATGGAGGTGACTTCTATGAGGACTACTACGGATCGGTCTGAGTAGTAGGTAGTATCACTAGTTCGCACTAGCTGTGTCGTCTATCGTCCCGCGTAACTCGTGGGATATGACCTAGTTTGTACTCTTTCCGGAGATGTAGAAGAATAATGTATAGGAGCTTGGAATGCCTCCGATGAGATGTAATCCTCTTTTCACCGTAATAGTACTTTGTTTGGTCTTGTACTAAACCCTGTATGGTGTGTATGACGATGGAATAAAGAAGCAGTTTCTGTATCTACCATGTCATACGGATGATCATCTTGCATTCCGAGTTATTCCTTACATTATGTATCCTATGTCGGAATTTTATCATTCTGACTAAATCATTGTCTTGTTCACCTAGGATGGTCAACACGCGCGCTAACCCTGCTTCCCAAGAGCAGGCCGAAGGCAGTGAAGCCAGGAATGAAAATCTGCCTCATCCTCCTTCACTAGCCGAAGTTATGATGGAAGCTGAGAGAAACAAGCGGGAGACAAACCGTTTGTTGGAGCGTATTGAGCAGAATACAGCACACCATCAGAGGGCTAACGTGGTGTCACTCAGCGATTTTATCAAATTGCATCCACCCACGTTCCACCACTCCGTCGAGCCTCTCGACGCTGATGACTGGCTTCGCAGTATCTCTCACAAACTGCGTTCCGCGCTGGTAGCGGAGGCTGACAAGGTCACCTTTGCTGCGTATCATCTTGAAGGCCCCGCCAGTTTATGGTGGGAGAATTATGGAGCTATGCGCCCAGCGGGCCATGTCACAACTTGGGCTGAATTCAGCGAGGCTTTCCGTGAACATCACATTCCGGAGGGTCTCATGGACCGTAAGCGTGAAGAATTTTGCAATTTCACCCAAGGCCGACTTTCTGTGGATGTCTATAGCAGGGAGTTTGGTAATCTCGCCCGATATGCAACTGAGGAAGTGTCTACTGACGCCAAGAAGCAAGCAAGGTTCCGTAAGGGCCTTAGTCCTGAGCTTCGCCGCGACCTCCGTCTGCATGAGTGCTCATCTTTTTCGAAACTTGTCAACAAAGCCATCAGTGCTGAAACTGGTCAGACTGACTATGACGCAACACGCAAGCATGGTCGTGACATGGGTTCCTCATCCGGTGCTGGTCCTCAGAAGCGCCGCGTGTGGGTACCCAACACCGCCCTGCCACCCAGGTTCACACCGAGGCCATCTTTCCAGGCGCCTCGCCCCGTTCAACAGTCTGCACCGGCCAAGCCTTATGGGGGTCCAACCAATAATGTTCCTCCACGTACCAGTTCCGTGACTTGTTTCAAGTGTGGGGAATCTGGTCACTATATGCGTGAGTGTCCCCAGACCAACCCCAATCAATCTGCTAAAGCTGTTGGCCGTGGCATGCCGACAGGGAAGGTGTTTCATGCTAAACCGGTCACCACTTCACGTGGCCATGTCAACTGTATCTCTGCCGAAGAAGCTCAAGAGGACCCCAACGTCGTTCTCGGTACGCTTCTTGTTAACTGCCACCCGGCATCTGTTCTTTTCGATACAGGAGCCTCTCATTCTTTTATATCTGAAAGTTATGCTCGTTTGCATAACGTTGCATTCTGTGCCTTGCCATTTTCTATGGAAATCTCTACCCCTGGGTCTAGATGGCAGACCTCTAGGGTAAGTTATGGAAATGAGATCCAAGTCGACAGACTTGTTTTCCTTGCATCTTTGATAGCCCTTAAATCTTCGGATATTAATATCATTTTGGGTATGGACTGGATGTCAGCTCATCAAGCCAAAATTGATTGCTTCTCTAGGACTGTTCAACTCACCCATCCTTCGGGGAAGATAGTTAATGTCTTGACCCGAATAGCCAAGCGACAATTATATTCTCTTAACGCCAGCCCTTTGCCAGACCTTGAGGACGTCCCGGTAGTCCGTGACTTCCCGGATGTCTTTCCAGAGGAATTGCCAGGTGTTCCACCTGACAGGGATGTTGAGTTCGTAATAGACCTCATTCCAGGAACCGTTCCGATTGCTAGAAGACCCTATAAGATGGCACCCCTAGAACTAGCCGAGCTTAAGAAACAACTCGATGAATCCTTGAAAAAGGGTTTCATCCGCCCTAGTTCATCTCCGTGGGCTTGCCCCGTCCTATTCGTCAAGAAGAAGGATGGTACGGACAGAATGGTTGTAGATTATCGACCTGTCAACTTGGTCACAATCAAGAACAAATACCCGCTTCCCAGGATCAACGATCTGTATGATCAGCTCGCTGGATCCTCAGTCTTCTCCAAGATGGATTTGAGGTTGGGATACCATCAAATCAAAATCAGAAACGGGGACATTCCTAAAACGGCCTTTGTTACTCGTTATGGCCAATACGAGTACACCGTCATGTCCTTCGGTTTAACCAACGCTCCAGCCACTTTTTCTCGGTTAATGAACTCAATCTTCATGGAGTATTTGGATAAGTTCGTCGTAGTTTATCTCGATGATATACTCATCTACTCCAAGAACGAGGAAGAACATGCCGAACATCTAAGGCTAGTGTTGCAGAAACTTCGAGAGCATCGCCTTTATGCCAGATTTTCTAAATGTGAATTCTGGTTGCCAGAAGTGACCTATCTGGGTCATGTAATATCTGGTAAAGGTATTGCTGTTAACCCTGAGCGAGTTCAAGCCATCCTTGATTGGACTCCACCCAAATCGGTCAAGCAAGTTCGGAGTTTTCTAGGCTTAGCGAGCTATTGTCGTCGCTTTGTCGAGAACTTCTCCAAAGTTGCCAAACCTCTAACCGAACTCCTCAAGAAAGATAAGAAGTTCGAATGGACTCCACAATGTGAGCACAGCTTTCAGGAACTGAAAAGACGCCTGACTTCTGCTCCCGTACTGGTACCGCCAGACTTCTCCAAGGACTTCGTTATCTACTGCGACGCCTCGCGACAAGGACTAGGTTGCATTCTCATGCAAGATCGACACGTAATTGCTTACGCTTCACGGCAATTGCACCCACATGAGGAGAATTATCCTACTCATGATCTAGAGCTTGCAGCCGTAGTCTATGCACTTAAGACCTGGCGACATTACCTCCTCGGTAATCGTTGCGAAATATTCACTGATCACCAAAGTTTGAAGTATATTTTCACCCAACCGGATTTAAATCTCAGGCAGAGACGTTGGGTTGAATTGATCACAGACTTCGACTTAGGAATAACCTATACCCCAGGGAAAGCCAACGTCATGGCTGATGCGCTAAGTCGTAAATCTTATTGTAACAACCTGATGTTACAACAAAGTCAACCGCTTCTCCATGAGGAATTTCGGAAGCTTAACCTTCACAATGTACCTCAAGGGTTTCTCTCCACCTTGGTAGCAAAACCTACCCTTACGGATCAAATTATCAAAGCACAGAAGGTAGATCCGGGAATCTCCCGCATCAAGAGAAACATTCAGAAAGGAATTGCGAATTGCTTCTCCATTAATGATCAAGGGGTCGTATACTTCGGGGATCGACTAGTGGTTCCCAAAGTGCGCAACCTGAGGCGATTGATCCTTAAGGAAGCTCATGAATCTCCTCTCACTATTCATCCCGGTAGTACTAAGATGTATCAGGACCTACGCCAGAGGTTCTGGTGGACTAGGATGAAGAGAGAAATTGCTCAGTATATTGCAAATTGCGACGTCTGTCGACGTGTAAAAGTAGAGCATCAACGGCCTGCTGGCACCCTTCAACCCTTAGCTATTCCTGAATGGAAATGGGATAAAATTAGTATGGATTTTATTACCGGTTTTCCCAGGACCAAGAGAGGGAATAATGCTATTTTCGTCGTGGTCGATCGTCTTTCCAAAGTAGCTCATTTCTTACCTGTTTGTGAGAGTATAACCGCTAGTCAGCTGGCAGACTTATACATCTCCCGAATAGTGTCCCTCCATGGTGTTCCTTTGGAAATCAATTCGGATCGAGGAAGTCTCTTCACCTCTCGATTTTGGGAAAGTTTCCAAAATGCTATGGGAACCCGTCTCTCCTTTAGCACCGCTTTCCACCCTCAGTCAAGTGGTCAAGTGGAACGCGTCAACCAAATTCTAGAAGACATGCTTCGAGCCTCTGTTATCTCGTTCGGAATGGACTGGGAGAAGTGCCTGCCATTTGCCGAATTCGCTTACAACAACAGCTATCAATCTAGCTTGGGTAAGGCCCCTTTTGAAGTTCTCTATGGACGACGATGTCGAACACCCCTTAACTGGTCAGAGACCGGGGAAAGACAATTCTTTGGCCCGGATATGATTCAGGAAGCAGAAGAACAAGTTCGTATCGTTCGTGAAAAGTTGAAAACAGCCCAATCTCGTCAAAAGAGTCAATATGACCGAAAACATAAGGCTATGACTTTCGAGGTTGACGAGAAGGCTTATCTTCGGGTCACCCCTCTGAAGGGAACCCATCGTTTCGGTATCAAAGGCAAATTGGCTCCTCGTTACATTGGACCTTTTCGCATTCTTGCCAAACGAGGAGAAGTTGCCTACCAGTTGGAACTACCTCCGCATCTCTCCAGAGTTCACGATGTCTTCCACGTTTCTCAACTCAGGCGTTGCTTCTCGGATCCTATCCGTGAAGTGGACCACGAAACGCTTGATCTCCAAGATAATCTTACATATCGAGAGTACCCCATTCGTATCCTCGATCAAGCCGAACGTACCACGCGACGTCATAATATCAAATTTCTCAAGGTTCAATGGTCGCACCATTCTGAGGATGAAGCAACTTGGGAAAGGGAGGATCGTCTTCGACTCGAGTATCCCGCCTTCTTCTCGGAGGAACCCAAATCTCGGGACGAGATTGTTTTGAGTGGGGGTGAGTTGTCACACCCTAGCTAGTCATGCATTAGAGTGTTGCATCATGTTTACTCTTTCATCAGAAACTTGAAATGGGGATGACAGAACCCCCAGTCCCCTCTGAAACCAACTAGGGTTACTAAAACAATTTTTCAATGAACCTGAAATGCCCTTCTAAAATGCCCATCATTTTTGCCTTGGTTCAGAACCTCTGCCAAAAGTGGTGCACATTTTCCTAGGCCATCCTAGGGTTTTTTGAATTAAATCATAACTATTTGAATTTGGGCATTTAAAATAATATAAAATATTTAAATGCTCAAATATCTCCAAACTAAAATGTTTCATGTTGGAAATAATCCAACTATGAACCAGGAGTAGTTTGGTGATTTTTGGAGTTGCCTAGGTATTTTATTTAATTCAACAAAGTTGCAGATATATTAAATAAAAACAGAAAACAGAAAATAAATAAAAGGAGTAGACTTACCTGGACCTACCTGCCCAGCCCAGCCGGCCCAGCACTGTGCTGGCCCGTGCCAGCCAGCTGCTTCCCCTTGCCAGAGCAGGCAGGGAGGTGAGCATGGCGCGCCCGAGCTCACCACGCACCACCCAGCCTCTCTGCATCGCCCTGGTCGCCGTTGCGCCGCGTGGATCGTCTTCTGGTCGTCGCCCCGACCTCGCCGACACCCCATTCACTCTCCCCGGCTCTCCCTCGCTCTCTCCCCCGCCCGACCGAACACCACCGTCGCCGCCGTTCGCCATAGCCACCGTCTCCGACCACCCCTCGCTCCCCCGACTAGCTCAGGAGCTCCGCCTCGACTCCCTCTTCCTCCCCACCGCTCCACAGCTCCCCGGAAGCCCTGCATCGCCGCCACGTCGCCGTTCCCCTCTTCGGGCTCCGACCACCGTCGCCGTCGAATTCGCCGTCTCCAGCGCGTCCCCGAGCCCGCTTCGACGCCCACTGCAACCGCGGTGAGCTACGCCACCGTTTCCCCCTCTCTTTCCCCTCGTTCCCTCACCGTAGCTTCCTCCCCACCACGGCCGAACCTCCGCCGTCGCCGAGCTCGCCGTCGACGCAGCTCCGGTGACCATTTGGTCACCCCGGCGAGTCCAACGGGTTCACAGAACCCCGTAGAGCATCCCTAGCGCCTCGCCTTGCTCGACTTCGAGCTCCAGCACCGTTCCCGTGCACGACCGAACCCCGGCGGCCGCAGCCGAGCTCGCCGCCGTCGACTCCGGCCACCCCGACCCCAACGGGCTCCGCCAAGAGCTGCGGGTTGTCCTCAGCTCCACTCCGGTGGCCTCCGCGGTCCATTTGGTGGCCGAAACGACCAAAACCACTCTCGCCGCCGCGCTAATGGTCGCCGCCGGCCAGAACTCCGGCGGGCTGACGTGGCTTAGTTAATTAGTCACTAACCCCCCCACCTACTGACGCTGACAAGTGGGCCCAGGGCCTAGTCAAAGCTAACCAGCCCGGGTCAACGCGGGATTAGCCCCTGTGTCACTGACGTGTGGACCCCACACGTCAGGTTTGACCCGAGCCAGCCCTGTTGACCTGCTGATGCCACTGTGACGTCAGGCTGACGCAGTAATTGAATTTCTGGATTTAAATTAAATCAGGAAATTCCAGAATATTATTTAAACTTCAAAAATTCATAACTTTTATTCTGTAATTCCAAATTGGACAAATTATATATGAAAAATGATCAGAAAAATCCAATCTATCCATCTGCACCATTTTCATGCATGATCAAACAAGTTAAGTTGATGTTTTAATCAGAACAAGAAAAGGCACTTTAAAAGGCCATATTTGAATTTGGAATTTGAATCTTTGATTCAAATTTGTTCAAACCCTTCTGGTTTTAGCTGCATTAGCCCAACACACTCATATTGCCATGTTTCATGCATGCATCATATTGTTGCACATTGTTTGGTGATGCTTGTGTATCGGTGTCCTTTGCGACAGGGTCTGTCCCCGAGGAGTACCGTGATTACCCTAACGAAGAACCGTATCCGTGCAACGAACCATCAGGCAAGCAACCAATCATTTGATCATATCGATACAATCCCATGTTCTCGCTCCTGCTCTCTTTTACTGCATTAAGACAACGCGATTCAAACTGCTGTGTGCTACGGTAGTTGAACCCATTTCCTCTGCATGACCTGTCATTGCCACAGTAACTAGATGAAACCCACTAGCATGTGTAGGAGTTGATTGAGCCATATGTATGTGTTGTTCCTACACTGCTATGCCTGCTATGCTTAGAGTCGTGTCAGGTCTGGTTCATCTGGGTGATGGGCTAGAGTGAAATGATTGTGTCGGTAACGAGAGTGGTGTGGTGAACACGATTTGGTAAAGGTATCGATGAGAGGCCATGTAGGAGTACATGGTGGGTTGTTTCATTGAAGCCGACCTTAAGCACTGAGATCTGTATGTGTGATTTAAGAATCAGCTACTACCATGCATTGGGCCCGAAACCAATGGACCCTCTCGACTTCTTATTCACCCTAGTTCTCCGTCCAGGAGTTGCAATTAGTTTCTGGTGTTTGTAGCCTACTGGAGGCCGTGGACAGCGCTGACCATAGGGGTGGGCTGTGATGCGGTAGGTACGTGGCCGGGTGTACCGAATACCCGTTAGGTATCTCGGGAACCCTGTTCACATCGTTCGGGGCCGTATGGGAAACCTCGGCCGGACTCCCTGCGGATGGAACCTGAATAGGCGATAAACCTGGACTGGAGGCTTAGGTGATTAGGTAGGTCGTGGCCGACACCCACGTTGGGCTTCCGCTTGAAGGTTGCCGAGTACATGTCGTGTAAGCGACGGTAAGAGGTGAGAGCGTGTATGAAGAAGTACACCCCTGCAGGGTTATCATGATCTATTCGAATAGCCGCGTCCGCGGTAAAGGACTACTTGGTTGCCTATACAGTTCATAGACAAGTAAATGGAAACTGTTAAAAGCCTCAAGATAAGTGTGAGTGCCGAGGATGGCTCTTCCGTAGGAAGACGGAGGTGGATCCTCGGTAGTGTATTGAAGTGGTGAGTAGTGGACTCGTGTGCGCAAAACTATTTCAAGTTGGAGTATCGTAGGATAGTCTAGCCAAGAGTCAAAGCTGGCTTGCTGCAATAACTCCACCGACCCTTCTTGATACTATGCATGTATGTAGGATCTGATGTAAGTCTTGCTGAGTACCTTTGTACTCATGTTGCTATAATCTACATTTTTTACAGAAGACGCTGCAACCCCTTCTGATGGGTTCTATGTAGACGTTGACATCAACGAGTAGGCTAAAGACCCAGGTGGTGACCCTGAGCTTGTGATGGACCACGTAGTATAGCTAGGCTTTCCAAGCCTCTTTTATTTTACTAGTTGTCTGTACCCAGACAAAGTACTTCCGCTGTTGGCTTGTATGACTGTATGACTTGTATGTTGGGTCGTGAGATCCGTACCTTTGTGTATGATATGTATGGCTCCCTGAGCCTTAAATAAAGTACTTGTGTCATAGAGTCATGTTGTGATGCTTCGTTGTATTTGCACATATCGAGCTTATTGTGTGTATGATTGAAATGCTTGGTATGTGTGGGATCTGACTATCTAGTTGTTTATCTTTAGTAGCCTCTCTTACCGGGAAATGTCTCCTAGTGTTACCGCTGAGCCATGGTAGCTTGCTACTGCTCTGGAACACTTAGGCTGGCCGGCATGTGTCCTTCTTCGTTCCTGTGTCTGTCCCTTCGGGGAAATGTCACGCTTTGAGTACCGGAGTCCTGTTAGCCCGCTACAGCCCGGTTTACCGGAGTCCTGCTAGCCCAGTGCTACAGCCCGGACCCACTTGCTGATGACCGACACGTTCGAAGCTGGGTCATGGATGCCTGTCCCTGTAAGTCTGTGCCACTTTGGGTTTACGACTAGTCATGTCAGCCCGGGCTCCTTATCATATGGATGCTAGCGACACTATCATATACGTGAGCCAAAAGGCGCAAACGGTCCCGGGAAAAGGTAAGACGACACCCGTGGGAATACCGTGCGTGAGGCCGCAAAGTGATATGAGGTGTTACCAGCTAGATCGATGTGACATCGAGTCGGGGTCCTGACACAAACACAATAACGTCCTTAGGGCATGGCCAATGCATAGTCCCAGGCACGAACTTATCTACGCGAGATCGGAGCCGAGAGGGGAAGGGGATGAGATCGAGACTCGGAGAGAAGCTTCTTTCCAAGGGAGGAGGTACATATTAGGTGAGAGGGAGTTCAGATTCAAACACACACACATCGCATGCCCTGCCTACTGGCCTACAGCTGGCTATATAGCTGCGCTCCACTTGTCAACTTGCCTTACAGGTGGGTCCATGCCACATGGCAGAGGGGGTCCACACCATCACGCATCCACCGCGTCATCTCCTGGTGATGCAGGTGTGACATTCCTCACTCCTTCAGAACGAGCGTCGTCTTCAGGTTCTGCTTGCTGCTCCTCTTCGCCGGCCGATGGTGCGTCCCACGCCGGTGCTTGCGGAAATCGATGGCGAAGGGTGTCATAGTCCTCCCAAATCGTCGTCATCGTCTCGTCGTTGCACCGGCGCACCTTGACCTGCACCAGGGCACTGTTGCCGCGCTTGACCATGCGCCGCTCCTGGATCTCCATCGGTTCGTCATTGTGGCCAGCGAGACCTGGGGGTCGTGGTAGCTCGGAGAAGACCGGTGTATAGTTGGGGGTGAATGGCTTGAGCTGGGATACATGGAAGACTGGGTGGACCTTGATGTCCGCTGGCAACTCCAGTTTGTACGCCAGCTTGTCGATCTTGTCGATCACTAAGAAGGGCCCAAAGTACTTGTACACCAGCTTGGCACAGGGTCTGTTGATCACCGACGACTGCGCATAGGGCTGGAGCTTGAGGAGAACAGGGGCGCCCACCTCGAAGGAGCGATCCGTGCGGTGTTGATCAGCCTGCTTCTTGAATCTGTGCTGGGCATGGAGAATGTGCTCGCGCAGCTGCGCCTGGTGCACACCCCAGTCCCAGGGCTCGCCCTCGATCATGGGCACCGTCTTGTCGTCCCAGAGTGCCATGGCGCCCAGGTTGGGCTCGACGCCATAAAGGGCTTTGAAGGGGGAGCATTTTATCGAGGAATTGAACGACGAGTTATAGCAGAATTCTGTTGTAGGCAGCCATCAACGCCATTGTTAGGGCGCATCGTTCACGGCACAATGCAAGTACATTTCCATGCACTGGTTGATGCGTTCGCTCTGGCCATCCGTCCGGGGGTGATATGCCGTGGAGAAGAGCAGCTTGGTGCCCGCACTGGCAAAGAGTTCGCGCCAGAGTGCGCTGGTGAAAACGCGATCGCGGTCGGAGACGATGGAGCTCGGAATGCCATGCAGCTTGACGACCTCATCCCAGAAGACCTTGGCCACCTAAGGGGCTTTGAATGGGTGAGCGGAATGGAGTGCACTGATTTGGTTAGTCTATCCACAACCACCATGATAGAATCGAAGCCCTCCGACGATGGCAAGCCTTCCACGGAATCCATGGTGAGGTCGTGCCAGGGAGCTGACGGGACGGGCAAGGGTGTGAGCATGCCCGCCAGATTGGATTGCTCGTGCTTGGCATGCTGACAAACTGGGCACTGCCGCACATAGGCGGTGACGTCGGTCTTCAAGCCTTCCCACACGAAAAGTTTCTTGATGCGCTGGTAGGTGGCCATGGAGCCGGAGTGACCACCGACCACGCTGTCATGCAGAGCGCTGATGATCTTGGTGCGCAATGCCGTGTTCTTGCCGATCCACAAGCGCTCCTGCTTGCGGATGAGCCCCTTGTAGAGCTTGTACCCATCGTCGTCGGGACTGTGGATCGCGAGACGCGCCAGGCGATCCCGCGCATCGTCGTCCATGGCATAGGAGTTTGCCACTTCCTGAACCCACGCGGGCTGGCGGATGGAGAGCGCGTCGAGGTTCAGAGCCGCGCTCACGCGAGACAGAACGTCAGTGGCTCCATTTTCACTGCCGCGGTGGTAGCGAAAGTTGAATTGGAGCCCCACCAGCTTGGCCATGGCCTTGCGCTGCAGGTCGGTGGCGAGCTACTGGTCCTGCAGGTTGCATAGGCTCTTGTGGTCCGTGATGATGGTGAACGGGCCACGTTGCAAGTACGTGCGCCACTTATCGACGACCATCATGACGGCGATGAACTCCTTCTCGTACACCGACAACCTTTGGTTGCACACGCCCAAGGCCTTGCTGAGAAATGCCACTGGGTACCCTTCCTGAGCGAGCACCGCGCCGACGCTGGTGTCGCACATGTCCGTCTCAATCGTGAACAAGCGCGCAAAGTCTGGGAGCGCAAGCACGAGCGCGGTCACCATTGCACGCTTGAGGAGATCGAACGCCACCTGCACCCTCTCTGTCCACTCGAAGCCCTTCTTGCTCAGCAAGCTACTGAGCGGCTTGTCGATGATGCCATAGTGCGCAATGAACTTACGATAGTAGCCGGTGAGGCTGAGGAAGCCGTGAATCTCGGTCGCGTTGGTTGGGGAAGGCAATGCCACCATAGCTTGCGTCTTCTCGGGGTCTGTGGCGACGCCATCCTTGGAAATGATGTGGACTAGGTAGGAGATGTTGTCCTGGGCGAAAGAGCACTTGGACTCCTCGGCGTACAGCTGCTGCTCTCGGAGCAGGGCGAGGACGAGGCGAAGGTGCTCCAGGTGCTCCTCCAATGTCTCATTGAAGATCAAGATGTCATCAAAGAATATGATTACAAACTTATGCACGTACTTGGCAAAGATTGCATTCATGAGGCACTGGAAGGTTGTCGGGGCATTCATCAACCCGAACGGCATGACCTTGAAGTGGAAGTGGCCATGGTTCATCTTGAACGTCCTCTTCTCCTTGTCGACCGCGCGCATGCGTATCTGGTGATAACCAGCGCGGAGGTCTAGCTTGGACAAGAAGGCTGCTCCGGCCAACTCGCCAAGCAATTCATACACGATGGGCAAGGGGAACTTGTTCTTGACCGTGGCGTCATTGAGCTAGAGATAATTGACATAGAAACGCCAGGTGACATCGTTCTTCTTGACGAGCAGTACGAGCGCGGCGAAGGGACTCATGCTGTGCTCGATGACGCCGGACTGGAGCATCTCCTGGACCTGACGCTCAATTTCGTCTTCTTGTAGTGGTGAGTAGCAATATGGGCGCGACTTGGCGGGGCGCGCATCGTCCACCAAGGTGATGGCGTGATCGTAGCGGCGATGTGGAGGCAAGCCCTTGGGGTCGGCGAACACGGCGGCGAAGTCTGTCAGAATGCTCTGCACACTTGGTGGCACCTTGGTCGCTTGTGGCTCCGGTGCACGGGGCAAGTCCAGGACCGCCATGTACAAAATGTTGTTGCCTGCTTGCCATTTGCGCAATTGCTCGGGCTCGATTTCTTCCATCTTCTCGTTCTGCTTGGGTCGAACACCTTGCAGAGTGATCATGGCGCCGTGGTGCTCGAAGGTCAGTGTCTTCTCGAGCCAGTGGCAGCTCATCGGGCTGAACTGCTCCAACCAGTTCATGCCGAGCACGCCGTCGTAGGCCCCCAAATCTAGTTGCCTCATATCGATGGTGAACGTGTGCCCTTGAATCCACCAGTTCAACCCTTGAACCATGCTGTCGCAGGTCATGAGCTCCCCGTTGGCCACTCAGACCTCCACTGCTGGCACGGGTACAGTGAAGGAAATATGCCCTAGAGGCAATAATAAAGTTATTATTTATTTCCTTATAATCATGATAAATGTTTATTATTCATGCTAGAATTGTATTTACCGGAAACATAATACATGTGTGAATACATAGACAAACAAAGTGTCACTAGTATGCCTCTACTTGACTAGCTCGTTAATCAAAGATGGTTATGTTTCCTAACCATGAACAATGAGTTGTTATTTGATTAACGAGGTCACATCATTAGTAGAATGATCTGATTGACATGACCCATTCCATTAGCTTAGCACCCGATCGTTTAGTATGTTGCTATTGCTTTCTTCATGACTTATACATGTTCCTATGACTATGAGATTATGCAACTCCCGTTTATCGGAGGAACACTTTGGGTACTACCAAACATCACAACGTAACTGGGTGATTATAAAGGAGTACTACAGGTGTCTCCAATGGTCGATGTTGGATTGGCGTATTTCGAGATTAGGATTTGTCACTCCGATTGTCGGAGAGGTATCTCTGGGCCCTCTCGGTAATACACATCACATAAGCCTTGCAAGCATTACAACTAATATGTTAGTTGTGAGATGATGTATTACGGAACGAGTAAAGAGACTTGCCGGTAACGAGATTGAACTAGGTATTGGATACCGACGATCGAATCTCGGGCAAGTAACATACCGATGACAAAGGGAACAACGTATGTTGTTATGCGGTCTGACCGATAAAGATCTTCGTAGAATATGTAGGAGCCAATATGGGCATCCAGGTCCCGCTATTGGTTATTGACCGGAGACGTGTCTCGGTCATGTCTACATTGTTCTCGAACCCGTAGGGTCCTCACGCTTAAGGTTACGATGACAGTTATATTATGAGTTTATGCATTTTGATATACCGAAGGTTGTTCGGAGTCCCGGATGTGATCACGGACATGACGAGGAGTCTCGAAATGGTCGAGACGTAAAGATTGATATATTGGAAGCCTATATTTGGATATCGGAAGTGTTCCGGGTGAAATCGGGATTTTACCGGAATACCGAGAGGGTTACCGGAACCCCCCGGGAGCTATTTGGGCCATAGTGGGCCTTAGTGGAAAAGAGAAGGGGCTGCCCTAGATGGGCTGCGCCCCCCCTTCCCCTAGTCCTATTAGGACTAGGAGAGGTGGCCGGCCCCCTCCTCCTCTTTTCCCCTCCGAGGAATCCTAGTTGGACTAGGATTGGAGGGGGAATCCTACTCCCAGAGGGAGTAGGACTCTCCTGCGCCTCCCCCCCTTGGCCGGCCAGCCTCCCCTCCTCTCCTCCTTTATATACGGAGGCAGGGGCACCTCTAAACACACAAGTTGACACAAGTTGATCCACGTGATCGATTCCTTAGCCGTGTGCGGTGCCCCCTGCCACCATATTCCTCGATAATACTGTAGCGGAGTTTAGGCGAAGCCCTGCTGCTGTAGTTCATCAAGATCGTCACCACGCCGTCGTGCTGACGAAACTCTTCCCCGACACTTTGCTGGATCGGAGTCCGGGGATCGTCATCGAGCTGAACGTGTGCTCGAACTCGGAGGTGCCGTAGTTTCGGTGCTTTATCGGTTGGATCGAGAAGACGTACGACTACTTCCTCTACGTCGTGTCATCGCTTCCGCAGTCGGTCTGCGTTGGGTACGTAGACAATACTCTCCCCTCGTTGCTATGCATCACATGATCTTGCGTGTGCGTAGGAAATTTTTTGAAATTACTACGAAACCCAACAGTGGCATCCGAGCCAGGTTATTGATGTTGATGTTATATGCACGAGTAGAACACAAGTGAGTTGTGGACGATACAAGTCATACTGCCTACCAGCATGTCATACTTTGGTTCGGCGGTATTGTTGGACGAGACGACCCAGACCAACCTTACGCGTACGCTTACGCGAGACCGGTTCCCTCGACGTGCTTTGCACAGAGATGGCTTGCGGGCGACTGTCTCTCCAACTTTAGTTGAACCAAGTATGGCTACGCCCGGTCCTTGCGAAGGTTAAAACAGAGTCTATTTGACAAACTATCGTTGTGGTTTTGATGCGTAGGTGAGATTGGTTCTTAACTTAAGCCCGTAGCAGCCACGTAAAAACATGCAACAACAAAGTAGAGGACGTCTAACTTGTTTTTGCAGGGCATGTTGTGATGTGATATGGTCAAGGCATGATGCTGAATTTTATTGTATGAGATGATCATGTTTTGTAACCAAGTTATCGGCAACTGGCAGGAGCCATATGGTTGTCGCTTTATTGTATGCAATGCAATCGCGATGTAATGCTTTACTTTATTACTAAACGATAGTGATAGTCGTGAAAGCATAAGATTGGCGAGACGACAACGATGCTATGATGGAGATCAAGGTGTCGCGCCGGTGACGATGGTGATCATGACGGTGCTTCGGAGATGGAGATCACGAGCACAAGATGATGATGGCCATATCATATCACTTATATTGATTGCATGTGATGTTTATCTTTTTATGCATCTTATCTTGCTTTGATTGACGGTAGCATTATAAGATGATCTCTCACTAAATTATCAAGAAGTGTTCTCCCTGAGTATGCACCATTGCCAAAGTTCGTCGTGCCCAGACACCACGTGATGATCGGGTGTGATAAGCTCTACGTCCATCTACAACGGGTGCAAGCCAGTTTTTGCACACGCAGAATACTCAGGTTAAACTTGACGAGCCTAGCATATGCAGATATGGCCTCAGAACACGGAGATCGAAAGGTCGAGCGTGAATCATATAGTAGATATGATCAACATAAACGATGTTCACCATTGAAAACTACTACATCTCACGTGATGATCGGTCATGGTTTAGTTGATTTGGATCACGTAATCACTTAGAAGATTAGAGGGATGTCTATCTAAGTGGGAGTTCTTAAGTAATATGATTAATTGAACTTAAATTTATCATGAACTTAGTACCTGATAGTATCTTGCTTGTTTATGTTGATTGTAGATAGATGGCTCGTGCTGTTGTTCCGTTGAATTTTAATGCGTTCCTTGAGAAAGCAAAGTTGAAAGATGATGGTAGCAATTACACGGACTGGGTCCGTAACTTGAGGATTATCCTCATTGCTGCATAGAAGAATTACGTCCTGGAAGCACCGCTGGGTGCCAGGCCTGCTGCTGGAGCAACGCCAGATGTTATGAACGTCTGGCAGAGCAAAGCTGATGACTACTCGATAGTTCAGTGTGCCATGCTTTACGGCTTAGAATCGGGACTTCAACGACGTTTTGAACGTCATGGAGCATATGAGATGTTCCAGGAGTTGAAGTTAATATTTCAAGCAAATGCCCGGATTGAGAGATATGAAGTCTCCAATAAGTTCTATAGCTGCAAGATGGAGGAGAACAGTTCTGTCAGTGAGCATATACTCAAAATGTCTGGGTATAATAATCACTTGATTCAATTGGGAGTTAATCTTCCGGATGATTGCGTCATCGACAGAATTCTCCAATCACTGCCACCAAGCTACAAGAGCTTCGTGATGAACTATAATATGCAAGGGATGAACAAGACTATTCCCGAGGTCTTCGCAATGCTGAAAGCTGCGGAGGTAGAAATCAAGAAGGAGCATCAAGTGTTGATGGTTAACAAAACCACTAGTTTCAAGAAAAAGGGAAAAGGGAAGAAGAAGAGGAACTTCAAGAAGAACGGCAAGCAAGTTGCTGCTCAAGAGAAGAAACCCAAGTCTGGACCTAAGCCTGAAACTGAGTGCTTCTACTGCAAGCAGACTGGTCACTGGAAGCGGAACTGCCCTAAGTATTTGGCGGATAAAAAGGATGGCAAGGTGAACAAAGGTATATGTGATATACATGTTATTGATGTGTACCTTACTAGAGCTCGCAGTAGCACCTGGGTATTTGATACTGGTTCTGTTGCTAATATTTGCAACTCGAAACAGGGACTACGGAATAAGCGAGCACTGGCAAAGGACGAGGTGACGATGCGCGTGGGAAACGGTTCCAAAGTCGATGTGATCGCGGTCGGCACACTACCTCTACATCTACCTTCAGGATTAATATTAGACCTAAATAATTGTTGTTTGGTGCCAGCGTTGAGCATGAACATTATATCTGGATCTTGTTTAATGCGAGACGGTTATTCATTTAAATCAGAGAATAATGGTTGTTCTATTTATATGAGTAATATCTTTTATGGTCATGCACCCTTAAAGAGTGGTCTATTTTTATTAGATCTCGATAGTAGTTATACACATATTCATAATGTTGAAACCAAAAGATACAGAGTTGATAATGAAAGTGCAACTTATTTGTGGCACTGTCGTTTAGGTCATATCGGTGTAAAGCGCATGAAGAAACTCCATACTGATGGACTTTTGGAACCACTTGATTATGAATCGCTTGGTACTTGCGAACCGTGCCTCATGGGTAAGATGACTAAAACACCGTTCTCCGGTTCTATGGAGAGAGCAACATATTTGTTGGAAATCATACATACCGATGTATGTGGTCCAATGAATATTGAGGCTCGTGGCGGATATCGTTATTTTCTCACCTTCACAGATGATTTAAGCAGATATGGGTATGTCTACTTAATGAAACATAAGTCTGAAACATTTGAAAAGTTCAAAGAATTTCAGAGTGAAGTTGAAAATCATCGTAACAAGAAAATAAAGTTTCTACGATCTGATCGTGGAAGAGAATATTTGAGTTACGAGTTTGGTGTACATTTGAAAAACTGTGGAATAGTTTCGCAACTCACGCCACCCGGAACACCACAGCGTAATGGTGTGTCCGAACGTCGTAATCGTACTTTACTAGATATGGTGCGATCTATGATGTCTCTTACCGATTTACCGCTATCGTTTTGGGGTTATGCTATAGAGACGGCCGCATTCACGTTAAATAGGGCACCATCAAAATCCATTGAGACGACGCCTTATGAACTGTGGTTTGGCAAGAAACCAAAGTTGTCGTTTCTTAAAGTTTGGGGCTGCGATACTTATGTGAAAAAACTTCAACCTGATAAGCTCGAACCCAAATCGGAGAAATGTGTCTTCATAGGATACCCAAAGGAAACTGTTGGGTACACCTTCTATCACAGATCCGAAGGCAAGACATTCGTTGCTAAGAATGGATCATTTCTAGAGAAGGAGTTTCTCTCGAAAGAAGTGAGTGGGAGGAAAGTAGAACTTGACGAGGTAACTGTACCTGCTCCCTTACTGGAAAGTAGTTCATCACAGAAAACTGTTTCAGTGACACCTACACCAGTTAGTGAGGAAGCCAATGATAATGATCATGAAACTTCAGATCAAGATACTACTGAACCTCGTAGATCAACCAGAGTAAGATCCGCGCCAGAGTGGTACGGTAATCCTGTTCTAGAAGTCATGCTACTAGATCATGATGAACCTACGAACTATGAAGAAGCGATGGTGAGCCCAGATTCCGCAAAGTGGCTTGAAGCCATGAAATCTGATATGGGATCCATGTATGAAAACAAAGTATGGACTTTGGTTGACTTGCCCAATGATCGGCAAGCAATTGAGAATAAATGGATCTTTAAGAAGAAGACTGATGCTAATGGTAATGTTACTGTCTACAAAGCTCAACTTGTCGCAAAAGGTTTTCGGCAAGTTCAAGGGATTGACTATGATGAGACCTTCTCACCCATAGCGATGCTTAAGTCC
This sequence comes from Triticum aestivum, assembly GCF_018294505.1. Taxonomy (NCBI): domain Eukaryota; kingdom Viridiplantae; phylum Streptophyta; class Magnoliopsida; order Poales; family Poaceae; genus Triticum; species Triticum aestivum. The sequence continues at coordinate 449,440,691 of NC_057800.1, forward strand.
GTCCGAATCATGTTAGCGATTGCCGCATTTTATGATTATGAAATTTGGCAGATGGATGTCAAAACTGCATTCCTGAATGGATTTCTGGAAGAAGAGTTGTATATGATGCAACCGGAAGGTTTTGTCGATCCAAAGGGAGCTAACAAAGTGTGCAAGCTCCAGCGATCCATTTATGGACTGGTGCAAGCCTCTCGGAGTTGGAATAAACGTTTTGATAGTGTGATCAAAGCATTTGGTTTTTTACAGACTTTCGGAGAAGCCTGTATTTACAAGAAAGTGAGTGGGAGCTCTGTAGCATTTCTGATATTATATGTGGATGACATATTACTTATTGGAAATGATATAGAATTTTTGGATAGCATAAAGGGATACTTGAATAAAAGTTTTTCAATGAAAGACCTCGGTGAAGCTGCTTACATATTAGGCATTAAGATCTATAGAGATAGATCAAAACGCTTAATTGGACTGTCACAAAGCACATACCTTGACAAAATTTTGAAGAAGTTCAAAATGGATCAAGCAAAGAAAGGGTTCTTGCCTGTGTTACAAGGTGTGAAATTGAGTAAGACTCAATGCCCGACCACTGCAGAAGATAGAGAGAATATGAAAGATGTTCCCTATGCATCAGCCATAGGATCTATCATGTATGCAATGCTGTGTACCAGACCTGATGTATGCCTTGCTATAAGTTTAGCAGGGAGGTACCAAAGTAATCCAGGAGTGGATCACTGGACAGCGGTCAAGAACATCCTGAAATACCTGAAAAGGACTAAGGATATGTTTCTCATATATGGAGGTGACAAAGAGCTCATCGTAAAAGGTTACGTTGATGCAAGCTTTGACACTGATCCGGACGATTCTAAATCGCAAACCGGATACGTGTTTACATTAAACGGTGGAGCTGTCAGTTGGTGCAGTTCTAAACAAAGCGTCGTAGCAGGATCTACATGTGAAGCGGAATACATAGCTGCTTCGGAAGCAGCAAATGAAGGAGTCTGGATGAAGGAGTTCATATCCGATCTAGGTGTCATACCTAGTGCATCGGGTCCAATGAAAATCTTTTGTGACAATACTGGTGCAATTGCCTTGGCAAAGGAATCCAGATTTCACAAAAGGACCAAACACATCAAGAGACGCTTCAACTCCATCCGGGATCTAGTCCAGGTGGGAGACATAGAGATTTGCAAGATACATACGGATCTGAATGTTGCAGACCCGTTGACTAAGCCTCTTCCATGAGCAAAACATGATCAGCACCAAAGCTCCATGGGTGTTAGATTCATTACAGTGTAATCTAGATTATTGACTCTAGTGCAAGTGGGAGACTGAAGGAAATATGCCCTAGAGGCAATAATAAAGTTATTATTTATTTCCTTATAATCATGATAAATGTTTATTATTCATGCTAGAATTGTATTTACCGGAAACATAATACATGTGTGAATACATAGACAAACAGAGTGTCACTAGTATGCCTCTACTTGACTAGCTCGTTAATCAAAGATGGTTATGTTTCCTAACCATAAACAATGAGTTGTTATTTGATTAACGAGGTCACATCATTAGTAGAATGATCTGATTGACATGACCCATTCCATTAGCTTAGCACCCGATCGTTTAGTATGTTGCTATTGCTTTCTACATGACTTATACATGTTCCTATGACTATGAGATTATGCAACTCCCATTTACCGGAGGAACACTTTGGGTACTACCAAACGTCACAACGTAACTGGGTGATTATAAAGGAGTACTACAGGTGTCTCCAATGGTCGATGTTGGGTTGGCGTATTTCGAGATTAGGATTTGTCACTCCGATTGTCGGAGAGGTATCTCTGGGCCCTCTCGGTAATACACATCACATAAGCCTTGCAAGCATTACAACTAATATGTTAGTTGTGAGATGATGTATTACGGAACGAGTAAAGAGACTTGCCAGTAACGAGATTGAACTAGGTATTGGATACCGACGATTGAATCTCGGGCAAGTAACATACCGATGACAAAGGGAACAACGTATGTTGTTATGCGGTCTGACCGATAAAGATCTTCGTAGAATATGTAGGAGCCAATATGGGCATCCAGGTCCCGCTATTGGTTATTGACCGGAGACGTGTCTCGATCATGTCTACATTGTTCTCGAACCCGTAGGGTCCGCACGCTTAAGGTTACGATGACAGTTATATTATGAGTTTATGCATTTTGATGTACCGAAGGTTGTTCGGAGTCCCGGATGTGATCACGGACATGACGAGGAGTCTCGAAATGGTCGAGACGTAAAGATTGATATATTGGAAGCCTATATTTGGATATCGGAAGTGTTCCGGGTGAAATCGGGATTTTACCGGAATACCGGGAGGGTTACCGGAACCCCCCGGGAGCTATTTGGGCCATAGTGGGCCTTAGTGGAAAAGAGAAGGGGCTGCCCTAGTTGGGCTGCGCGCCCCCCCTTCCCCTAGTCCTATTAGGACTAGGAGAGGTGGCCGGCCCCCTCCTCCTCTTTTCCCCTCCGAGGAATCCTAGTTGGACTAGGATTGGAGGGGAATCCTACTCCCAGAGGGAGTAGGACTCTCCTGCGCCTCCCCCCTTGGCCGGCCAGCCTCCCCTCCTCTCCTCCTTTATATACGGAGGCAGGGGCACCTCTAAACACACAAGTTGACACAAGTTGATCCACGTGATCGATTCCTTAGCCGTGTGCGGTGCCCCCTGCCACCATATTCCTCGATAATACTGTAGCGGAGTTTAGGCGAAGCCCTGCTGCTGTAGTTCATCAAGATCGTCACCACGCCGTCGTGCTGACGAAACTCTTCCCCGACACTTTGCTGGATCGGAGTCCGGGGATCGTCATCGAGCTGAACGTGTGCTCGAACTCGGAGGTGCCATAGTTTCGGTGCTTGATCGGTTGGATCGAGAAGACGTACGACTACTTCCTCTACGTCGTGTCATCGCTTCCGCAGTCGGTCTGCGTTGGGTACGTAGACAATACTCTCCCCTCGTTGCTATGCATCACATGATCTTGCGTGTGCATAGGAAATTTTTTGAAATTACTACGAAACCCAACATACAGATGGTGCGTGCACGCGCTCAGCGAATGCCTTGGAGACGAAGTTGTGCATACTCCCAGAGTCCACCAATAGCAGCATGACTTGATTGCCGATGAGCATACACACACGAATGGTGCGCGGCGACTCGGTGCCAGCAATAGCGTGCGTGGAGAGCACGCATCACTCTGGTGCGAGATCTTGATCAGCTGGCGCGTCGAGCAGATCCAGGGCATGAACGGCATTGTCACTTAGCACCTTGCCATAGTCCCCGACCTGAATTGTGAGCAGTTGAGTGGCCGACTTGCATCGATGGTCGCGGGAGTAACGATCATCGCACTTGAAGCAGAGCCCGTTGGCATGTCGGTGCTCTCGAAGTTGCCGCTCGTGTGCCAGGTCGTCGTTGGGCACTACAGCGCCTCCTGGCCGTGGCGCCCCCACAACCCAGGGAGGAAGAGGTGGGGGAGGTGGTCGCCCCGCATGAATGATCCGCGGTCGAGCATGTTGTGTGCCTGCCTCCTCCTCCACGATCCGGGCCAACACCACGGCGCGTGTTATGCTGGACGGCTCCTGAAGATGAACTGCAGCCCGCAGATCGTCGTGCAAGCCCAGTAGGAACTGAGTGATGAATAGCTTGGGGTTGAGCGACGCGTCGAGGGCGAGCAGGTGATACATGTGAGCCTCGAACGTCGTCCTATACTCGGAGACGATGCCAGTTTGGCGGAGCTGCAGCAGCTTATGCATCTCCACTTCAAACTCGCCCGACGCGAACTCGCTGATGATGGCCGCGGTGAACTGTTCCCAGGTTGGCACGCGTGCGTCTGCCGGTACGCCTGGAACCAGTGCGCTGCATGGCCGTCGATGTAGAGTGAGGTCGTGGTCACCCAACTGTGCTGCGGAACGCGGTATAGGTCGAAGTAGGTGATGCAGTGGTCAATCCAAAGGTTGGGCGCGTTGCTGTCGAAGTTGGGAAAATTGTGTTTGGGTGGCTTGTACTCCTCGCGGGACCCATGGTGCGAATCGCGGCCCTCCATGAACGCGGTCGCCTGCCCGACGCCCGCGAACTGCAGAGGGTGCCGCGTAGGAAGCAGGGGCGGCCCGTTGTTGGCGATGCGAACAGCGGGGCCCTGAGGACGAGACCCACGGGCGTGCTCCAACGATGTCACCACAGAGGCCTGGGTGTCGCCGTCGTGGTGGTCGGCGTCGTTCTGTCGGTGGCGCTTGGCAGCGGACGGCGAAGGTGGTGGCTCGCATTGCTGACGCACCTCATCGACATCGGCTTGGGTGAGGTCTAGCTACATGCGGATGTGCGCCAGATCGGAGGAGACCTGCGTGTTGAATGCGATCTGGGCCTCGTGCTGCTTGTTGCCCGCAAGCATGGTCTCGTCGAAGCGCTTGAGGAGCGCCTACAGCGTTGCCTTGAGCTCTCCCATGGATTCTGACATGGCGGTGATGATATGGCGAGTTTGAGCAGAGGGTTTGCAGGGTGACGCCGTCGCACTCGCTCCAAATCAGGCCAACCCCGCTGGGGATTTCAAGTGGATCTCGCCGGAGCAAGACCGCACCTGCAGCGGTGGATGTTACGACTCGATCGAGAGGGGATGAGTGGCAGCAAAGAAAAAATTGAGGGGGCAAAACCTAGCTCTGATTACCAACTGTCACGAACTCATCTACGCGAGATCGGAGCCGAGAGGGGAAGGGGATGAGATTGAGAATTGGGAGAGAAGCTTCTTTCCAAGGGAGGAGGTACGGATTAGGTGAGAGAGTTCAGATTCAAACACACACACATCGCATGCCCTGCCTATTGGCCTACAGCTGGCTATATAGCTGCGCTCCACTTGTCAACTTGCCTTACAGGTGGGTCCATGCCACATGGCAGAGGGGGTCCACACCATCATGAAGGAAATATGCCCTAGAGGCAATAATAAAGTTATTATTTATTTCCTTATAATCATGATAAATGTTTATTATTCATGCTAGAATTGTATTTACCGGAAACATAATACATGTGTGAATACATAGACAAACAGAGTGTCACTAGTATGCCTCTACTTGACTAGCTCGTTAATCAAAGATGGTTATGTTTCCTAACCATAAACAATGAGTTGTTATTTGATTAACGAGGTCACATCATTAGTAGAATGATCTGATTGACATGACCCATTCCATTAGCTTAGCACCCGATCGTTTAGTATGTTGCTATTGCTTTCTACATGACTTATACATGTTCCTATGACTATGAGATTATGCAACTCCCATTTACCGGAGGAACACTTTGGGTACTACCAAACGTCACAACGTAACTGGGTGATTATAAAGGAGTACTACAGGTGTCTCCAATGGTCGATGTTGGGTTGGCGTATTTCGAGATTAGGATTTGTCACTCCGATTGTCGGAGAGGTATCTCTGGGCCCTCTCGGTAATACACATCACATAAGCCTTGCAAGCATTACAACTAATATGTTAGTTGTGAGATGATGTATTACGGAACGAGTAAAGAGACTTGCCGGTAACGAGATTGAACTAGGTATTGGATACCGACGGTCGAATCTCGGGCAAGTAACATACCGATGACAAAGGGAACAACGTATGTTGTTATGCGGTCTGACCGATAAAGATCTTCGTAGAATATGTAGGAGCCAATATGGGCATCCAGGTCCCGCTATTGGTTATTGACCAGAGACGTGTCTCGGTCATGTCTACATTGTTCTCGAACCCGTAGGGTCCGCACGCTTAAGGTTACGATGACAGTTATATTATGAGTTTATGCATTTTGATGTACCGAAGGTTGTTCGGAGTCCCGGATGTGATCACGGACATGACGAGGAGTCTCGAAATGATCGAGACATAAATATTGATATATTGGAAGTCTATGTTTGGACATCGGAAGTGTTCCGGGTGAAATCGGGATTTTACCGGGTTACCGGGAGGTTACCGGAACCCCCCGGGAACCATATGGGCCTTCATGGGCCTTAGTGGAAAGGTGAAAGGGCTGCCCACCAGGGCTGCGCGCCTCCCCCCTTCCCCTAGTCCTATTAGGACTAGGAGAGGTGGCCGGCCACCCTTCTCCTCTTTCCCCCTTTGGGGATTCCTAGTTGGAATAGGATTGGAGGGGAGTCCTACTCCCGGTAGGAGTAGGACTCCTCCTGCGCCACCTCCTCCTGGCCGGCGCCTCCTCCCCCCCTTGGCTCCTTTATATACGGAGGCAGGGGCACCTCTAAACACACAAGTTGACACAAGTTGATCCACGTGATCGATTCCTTAGCCGTGTGCGGTGCCCCCTGCCACCATATTCCTCGATAATACTGTAGCAGAGTTTAGGCGAAGCCCTGCTGCTGTAGTTCATCAAGATCGTCACCACGCCGTCGTGCTGACGAAACTCTTCCCCGACACTTTGCTGGATCGGAGTCCGGGGATCGTCATCGAGCTGAACGTGTGCTCGAACTCGGAGGTGCCGTAGTTTCGGTGCTTGATCGGTTGGATCGTGAAGACGTACGACTACTTCCTCTACGTCGTGTCATCGCTTCCGCAGTCGGTCTGCGTTGGGTACGTAGAAAACACTCTCCCCTCGTTGCTATGCATCACATGATCCTGTGTGCGCGTAGGAAAATTTTTGAAATTACTACGAAACCCAACAGTGGTATCCGAGCCTAGGTTATTGATGTTGATGTTATTTGCACGATTAGAACACAAGTAAGTTGTGGACGATACAAGTCATACTGCCTACCAGCATGTCATACTTTGGTTCGGCGGTATTGTTGGACGAGACGACCCGGACCAACCTTACGCGTACGCTTACGCGAGACCGGTTCCCTCGACGTGCTTTGCACAGAGATGGCTTGCGGGCGACTGTCTCTCCAACTTTAGTTGAACCAAGTATGGCTACGCCCGGTCCTTGCGAAGGTTAAAACGGAGTCTATTTGACAAACTATCGTTGTGGTTTTGATGCGTAGGTGAGATTGGTTCTTACTTAAGCCCGTAGCAGCCACGTAAAACATGCAACAACAAAGTAGAGGACGTCTAACTTGTTTTTGCAGGGCATGTTGTGATGTGATATGGTCAAGGCATGATGCTGAATTTTATTGTATGAGATGATCATGTTTTGTAACCGAGTTATCGGCAACTGGCTGGAGCCATATGGTTGTCGCTTTATTGTATGCAATGCAATCGCGATGTAATGCTTTACTTTATTACTAAACGGTAGTGATAGTCGTGGAAGCATAAGATTGGCGAGACGACAACGATGCTATGATGGAGATCAAGGTGTCGCGCCGGTGACGATGGTGATCATGACGGTGCTTCGGAGATGGAGATCACAGGCACAAGATGATGATGGCCATATCATATCACTTATATTGATTGCATGTGATGTTTATCTTTTATGCATCTTATCTTGCTTTGATTGACGGTAGCATTATAAGATGATCTCTCACTAAATTATCAAGAAGTGTTCTCCCTGAGTATGCACCGTTGCCAAAGTTCGTCGTGCCCAGACACCACGTGATGATCGGGTGTGATAAGCTCTACGTCCATCTACAATGGGTGCAAGCCAGTTTTTGCACACGCAGAATACTCAGGTTAAACTTGACGAGCCTAGCATATGCAGATATGGCCTCGGAACACGGAGACCGAAAGGTCGAGCGTGAATCATATAGTAGATATGATCAACATAACGATGTTCACCATTGAAAACTACTCCATCTCACGTGATGATCGGTTATGGTTTAGTTGATTTGGATCACGTAATCACTTAGAGGATTAGAGGGATGTCTATCTAAGTGGGAGTTCTTAAATAATATGATTAATTGAACTTAAATATTATCATGAACTTAGTACCTGATAGTATCTTGCTTGTTTATGTTGATTGTAGATAGATGGCTCGTGCTGTTGTTCCGTTGAATTTTAATGCGTTCCTTGAGAAAGCAAAGTTGAAAGATGATGGTAGCAATTACACGGACTGGGTCCGTAACTTGAGGATTATCCTCATTGCTGCATAGAAGAATTACGTCCTGGAAGCACCGCTGGGTGCCAGGCCTGCTGCTGGAGCAACGCCAGATGTTATGAATGTCTGGCAGAGCAAAGCTGATGACTACTCGATAGTTCAGTGTGCCATGCTTTACGGCTTAGAATCGGGACTTCAACGACGTTTTGAACGTCATGGAGCATATGAGATGTTCCAGGAGTTGAAGTTAATATTTCAAGCAAATGCCCGGATTGAGAGATATGAAGTCTCCAATAAGTTCTATAGCTGTAAGATGGAGGAGAACAGTTCTGTCAGTGAGCATATACTCAAAATGTCTGGGTATAATAATCACTTGATTCAATTGGGAGTTAATCTTCCGGATGATTGCGTCATCGACAGAATTCTCCAATCACTGCCACCAAGCTACAAGAGCTTCGTAATGAACTATAATATGCAAGGGATGAACAAGACTATTCCCGAGCTCTTCGCAATGCTGAAAGCTGCGGAGGTAGAAATCAAGAAGGAGCATCAAGTGTTGATGGTTAACAAGACCACTAGTTTCAAGAAAAAGGGCAAAGGGAAGAAAAAGGGGAACTTCAAGAAGAACGGCAAGCAAGTTGCTGCTCAAGAGAAGAAACCTAAGTCTGGACCTAAGCCTGAAACTGAGTGCTTCTACTGCAAGCAGACTGGTCACTGGAAGCGGAACTGCCCCAAGTATTTGGCGGATAAAAAGGATGGCAAGGTGAACAAAGGTATATGTGATATACATGTTATTGATGTGTACCTTACTAGAGCTCGCAGTAGCACCTGGGTATTTGATACTGGTTCTGTTGCTAATATTTGCAACTCGAAACAGGGACTACAGAATAAGCGGGCACTGGCAAAGGACGAGGTGACGATGCGCGTGGGAAACGGTTCCAAAGTCGATGTGATCGCAGTCGGCACGCTACCTCTACATCTACCTTCGGGATTAATATTAGACCTAAATAATTGTTATTTGGTGCCAGCGTTGAGCATGAACATTATATCTAGATCTTGTTTAATGCGAGACGGTTATTCATTTAAATCAGAGAATAATGGTTGTTCTATTTATATGAGTAATATCTTTTATGGTCATGCACCCTTGAAGAGTGGTCTATTCTTACTAAATCTCGATAGTAGTAATACACATATTCATAATGTTGAAACCAAAAGATGCAGAGTTGATAATGAAAGTGCAACTTATTTGTGGCACTGTCGTTTAGGTCATATCAGTGTAAAACGCATGAAGAAACTCCATACTAATGGACTTTTGGAACCACTTGATTATGAATCGCTTGGTACTTGCGAACCGTGCCTCATGGGTAAGATGACTAAAACACCGTTCTCCGGTTCTATGGAGAGAGCAACATATTTGTTGGAAATCATACATACCGATGTATGTGGTCCAATGAATATTGAGGCTCGTGGCGGATATCGTTATTTTCTCACCTTCACAGATGATTTAAGCAGATATGGGTATGTCTACTTAATGAAACATAAGTCTGAAACATTTGAAAAGTTCAAAGAATTTCAGAGTGAAGTTGAAAATCATCGTAACAAGAAAATAAAGTTTCTACGATCTGATCGTGGAGGAGAATATTTGAGTTACGAGTTTGGTGTACATTTGAAAAACTGTGGAATAGTTTCGCAACTCACGCCACCCGGAACACCACAGCGTAATGGTGTGTCCGAACGTCGTAATCGTACTTTACTAGATATGGTGCGATCTATGATGTCTCTTACCGATTTACCGCTATCGTTTTGGGGTTATGCTATAGAGACGGCCGCATTCACGTTAAATAGGGCACCATCAAAATCCATTGAGACGACGCCTTATGAACTGTGGTTTGGCAAGAAACCAAAGTTGTCGTTTCTTAAAGTTTGGGGCTGCGATACTTATGTGAAAAAACTTCAACCTGATAAGCTCGAACCCAAATCGGAGAAATGTGTCTTCATAGGATACCCAAAGGAAACTGTTGGGTACACCTTCTATCACAGATCCGAAGGCAAGACATTCGTTGCTAAGAATGGATCATTTCTAGAGAAGGAGTTTCTCTCGAAAGAAGTGAGTGGGAGGAAAGTAGAACTTGACGAGGTAACTGTATCTGCTCCCTTACTGGAAAGTAGTTCATCACAGAAAACTGTTTCAGTGACACCTACACCAGTTAGTGAGGAAGCCAATGATAATGATCATGAAACTTCAGATCAAGATACTACTGAACCTCGTAGATCAACCAGAGTAAGATCCGCGCCAGAGTGGTACGGTAATCCTGTTCTAGAAGTCATGCTACTAGATCATGATGAACCTACGAACTATGAAGAAGCGATGGTGAGCCCAGATTCCGCAAAGTGGCTTGAAGCCATGAAATCTGATATGGGATCCATGTATGAAAACAAAGTATGGACTTTGGTTGACTTGCCCAATGATCGGCAAGCAATTGAGAATAAATGGATCTTTAAGAAGAAGACTGACGCTAATGGTAATGTTACTGTCTACAAAGCTCAACTTGTCGCAAAAGGTTTTCGGCAAGTTCAAGGGATTGACTACGATGAGACCTTCTCACCCGTAGCGATGCTTAAGTCCGTCCGAATCATGTTAGCGATTGCCGCATTTTATGATTATGAAATTTGGCAGATGGATGTCAAAACTGCATTCCTGAATGGATTTCTGGAAGAAGAGTTGTATATGATGCAACCGGAAGGTTTTGTCGATCCAAAGGGAGCTAACAAAGTGTGCAAGCTCCAGCGATCCATTTATGGACTGGTGCAAGCCTCTCGGAGTTGGAATAAACGTTTTGATAGTGTGATCAAAGCATTTGGTTTTTTACAGACTTTCGGAGAAGCCTGTATTTACAAGAAAGTGAGTGGGAGCTCTGTAGCATTTCTGATATTATATGTGGATGACATATTACTTATTGGAAATGATATAGAATTTTTGGATAGCATAAAGGGATACTTGAATAAAAGTTTTTCAATGAAAGACCTCGGTGAAGCTGCTTACATATTAGGCATTAAGATCTATAGAGATAGATCAAGACGCTTAATTGGACTTTCACAAAGCACATACCTTGACAAAATTTTGAAGAAGTTCAAAATGGATCAAGCAAAGAAAGGGTTCTTGCCTGTGTTACAAGGTGTGAAATTGAGTAAGACTCAATGCCCAACCACTGCAGAAGATAGAGAGAATATGAAAGATGTTCCCTATGCATCAGCCATAGGATCTATCATGTATGCAATGCTGTGTACCAGACCTGATGTATGCCTTGCTATAAGTTTAGCAGGGAGGTACCAAAGTAATCCAGGAGTGGATCACTGGACAGCGGTCAAGAACATCCTGAAATACCTGAAAAGGACTAAGGATATGTTTCTCATATATGGAGGTGACAAAGAGCTCATCGTAAAAGGTTACGTTGATGCAAGCTTTGACACTGATCTGGACGATTCTAAATCGCAAACCGGATACGTGTTTACATTAAACGGTGGAGCTGTCAGTTGGTGCAGTTCTAAACAAAGCGTCGTAGCGGGATCTACATGTGAAGCGGAATACATAGCTGCTTCGAAAGCAGCAAATGAAGGAGTCTGGATGAAGGAGTTCATATCCGATCTAGGTGTCATACCTAGTGCATCGGGTCCAATGAAAATCTTTTGTGACAATACTGGTGCAATTGCCTTGGCAAAGGAATCCAGATTTCACAAAAGGACCAAACACATCAAGAGACGGTTCAACTCCATCCGGGATCTAGTCCAGGTGGGAGACATAGAGATTTGCAAGATACATACGGATCTGAATGTTGCAGACCCGTTGACTAAGCCTCTTCCACGAGCAAAACATGATCAACACCAAAGCTCCATGGGTGTTAGAATCATTACAGTGTAATCTAGATTATTGACTCTAGTGCAAGTGGGAGACTGAAGGAAATATGCCCTAGAGGCAATAATAAAGTTATTATTTATTTCCTTATAATCATGATAAATGTTTATTATTCATGCTAGAATTGTATTTACCGGAAACATAATACATGTGTGAATACATAGACAAACAGAGTGTCACTAGTATGCCTCTACTTGACTAGCTCGTTAATCAAAGATGGTTATGTTTCCTAACCATAAACAATGAGTTGTTATTTGATTAACGAGGTCACATCATTAGTAGAATGATCTGATTGACATGACCCATTCCATTAGCTTAGCACCCGATCGTTTAGTATGTTGCTATTGCTTTCTACATGACTTATACATGTTCCTATGACTATGAGATTATGCAACTCCCATTTACCGGAGGAACACTTTGGGTACTACCAAACGTCACAACGTAACTGGGTGATTATAAAGGAGTACTACAGGTGTCTCCAATGGTCGATGTTGGGTTGGCGTATTTCGAGATTAGGATTTGTCACTCCGATTGTCGGAGAGGTATCTCTGGGCCCTCTCGGTAATACACATCACATAAGCCTTGCAAGCATTACAACTAATATGTTAGTTGTGAGATGATGTATTACGGAACGAGTAAAGAGACTTGCCGGTAACGAGATTGAAATAGGTATTGGATACCGACGATCGAATCTCGGGCAAGTAACATACCGATGACAAAGGGAACAACGTATGTTGTTATGCGGTCTGACCGATAAAGATCTTCGTAGAATATGTAGGAGCCAATATGGGCATCCAGGTCCCGCTATTGGTTATTGACCAGAGACGTGTCTCGGTCATGTCTACATTGTTCTCGAACCCGTAGGGTCCGCACGCTTAAGGTTACGATGACAGTTATATTATGAGTTTATGCATTTTGATGTACCGAAGGTTGTTCGGAGTCCCGGATGTGATCACGGACATGACGAGGAGTCTCGAAATGGTCGAGACATAAAGATTGATATATTGGAAGTCTATGTTTGGACATCGGAAGTGTTCCGGGTGAAATCGGGATTTTACCGGGTTACCGGGAGGTTACCGGAACCCCCCGGGAACCATATGGGCCTTCATGGGCCTTAGTGGAAAGGAGAAAGGGGCAGCCCAAGGGGGCTGCGCGCCTCCCCCCTTCCCCTAGTCCTATTAGGACTAGGAGAGGTGGCCGGCCACCCCTCTCCCTCTTTCCCCCTTGGGAATCCTAGTTGGAATAGGATTGGAGGGGAGTCCTACTCCCGGTAGGAGTAGGACTCCTCCTGCGCCACCTCCTCCTGGCCGGCGCCTCCTCCCCCCCTTGGCTCCTTTATATACGGAGGCAGGGGCACCTCTAAACACACAAGTTGACACAAGTTGATCCACGTGATCGATTCCTTAGCCGTGTGCGGTGCCCCCTGCCACCATATTCCTCGATAATACTGTAGCGGAGTTTAGGCGAAGCCCTGCTGCTGTAGTTCATCAAGATCGTCACCACGCCGTCGTGATGACGAAACTCTTCCCCGACACTTTGCTGGATCGGAGTCCGGGGATCGTCATCGAGCTGAACGTGTGCTCGAACTCGGAGGTGCCGTAGTTTCGGTGCTTGATCGGTTGGATCGTGAAGACGTACGACTACTTCCTCTATGTCGTGTCATCGCTTCCGCAGTCGGTCTGCGTTGGGTACGTAGACAACACTCTCCCCTCGTTGCTATGCATCACATGATCCTGTGTGCGCGTAGGAAATTTTTTGAAATTACTACGAAACCCAACACATCACACGTCCATCGCATCATCTCCTCATGATGCAGGTGTGACGATCGGATGGCAGAAAAAGTAGGTTCGGATGGGGAAACGAGATCCTCTGCAGGAGGCAGGTGCTTGAGGAGAAAAAGTGTGGTCCGATGCATAAAGTTGGAAAAGTTGAAATAAAGAGTAGGGATGCATGTGTAGTGAAAGTCACTTTTTATTCTTTGATGAGGCACACTAGTAGTAGCTTGCATTGGGGAGAACAAATCAACATAGATGTTTCAAATTACTTTTTATCATGGGGCGGTTGTATCCATATGCCACCATTGTACATGACCTTAGAGAAACTCCAACGGGGTGACCCATTTCGTCCGTGGACGTCCGTTTGGGTCGGCGCGGACAGAAAAGTCGGCCCAACACGATGACCCAAATGGACACGTGTCTGCTTTTCGTTCATCGGCCTACCCATTCTTGGCCCAATTTTTAGCCGGATTTGCGTCAGCACGGACACGCGACGGATGCGCACGCGCCCGCCTTCTCCTCTCCCTGGCCTGCTGGTCGATGGCACATTGGCCATCCTCTCTCATTCCAACAAGCCCTCGCCTGCCTCTTTCGTCGCCGCCGCCACCGCCCATACCACCCATTTCTTCTGGTGGCTCTGCCAGCTACCGGCGCCACAACATCCCCTCTGCAACGCCGCCACCTCCCACGTCGCCCGCCACCGCCGTCTTGCCACCAGGGAACCAAAAGCTTCCCACCCCACTCCCTCGACACAGCCGCGACTGCGACCAAGAAGCTGCCTCGCCGCCCCGTCCAGATCCTCACCAGCATGCTCATCGGACGCCGACAGGCTCGTCGCACACCGCTAGGGCAGCTAGCTGGTCCGAGGGCGGCGCGACTCCCTTCGCCGGTCATATCCTTCTTCGACGCCCGCAAGCTGTTCGACGTTTGCCAAGGTACAAAATGGACTCCGTCGATGAGTTATTTTTTCACAATGTCCTTTGCGACCCCGACGATTCCTCGTCCGAAGAGGAGGAGGAGATCTTGGCTCCCGTGTTGGTCCATCACCACCTCCATAGCCAACACCCGTCGTTCCGTGGCTCCATTCCTAGGCACCTCCCAGCGTTGAATCGCAACCGAGACAGCGGGCATTTCCTTCTTTGGAAGGACTACTTTAACACAACAAACCTGTTGTTCAAACATCAGAAATTTCGTCGCCGTTTCCATATGAGTAGGCATCTTTTCAACCGTATTAGAGAGAGAGTGGTCGGCTATGATGACTATTTCGAGTGCGAGGAGGATGCCGTTGGAAAAAATGATTTCTCCTCTTATAAAAAATGCATTGCCGCCATCTGAATGCTTGCATATGGAGTGCCCGGTGATCTCATTGACGAGTACGTCTGTATGAGCGAGTCTACATGCCTAGACTCCATGTATAACTTCTGTAAGGCTGTTATTGTTGTGTTTGGCCGTGAGTACTTGAGAGAGCCGACTCCTGAAGATACAGCCCGTTTGTTGGTGATGAATGCCAGCAGGGGCTTCCCAGGGATACTTGGCAGCATAGACTGCATGCACTGGGAATGGAAGCACTGCCCTTTTGCTTGGCAAGGGCAGTATAAGGGCCATGACAGGGCTTGCACTGTCATACTTGAGGCCGTGGTGTCTCAAGATCTCTGGATCTGGCACTCTTTCTTTGGCATGGCCGGATCACACAATGACGTGCTTCAGCGCTCGCCGGTGTTTGCTAGGCTTGCCGAAGGCAACATCCCACCGGTGAAGTTTACTATCAACAGCCACAACTACGATAAAGGATACTACCTGGGTGACGGTATCTATCCTTAGTGGACCACTATTGTGAAGACAATCCCCAACCCTGTCGGAGAGAAAAGGAAAAGATTTGCCCAAGAGCAAGAGAGTGCTAGGAAGGACGTCGAGCGTGCGGCCTTTCTACTACTCCCCAAGCGTTGATGCGGGCATTCGACATCACCATCCCCAAGCTAGGGCCCGGGGCCTGGCCCCGGGCTCTCCATTTCAGCATTACCAGAAGGAATCAGAGAATGGAGGAAGAGGGATGTCTGGATGAATTCTACCACTCATCCCCCACCCCTCCTTTTCTAGGTGGTCCGGGGCTGGGAGATGATCCCTCGGCGGGTAACCGTCGTCCTCCTCCACCAATCCATGAAGACCGAGCCCCTGCTTTGACGCTCTCCCGCAACACGCTCTTCCGTTACCTACCCCACTCAATACACGCGTCATACGTGGCTAAGGATAAGGGCCTGGTGGGAAGAGTGAATTGGCAATTACTCACCCGTGCGTTAAAGTCATTCGCGGGCATTACAAAAGTGGCCCTACCACGATTGGTGTTATGCGACGCATGGGAGAACCGGAAACTGCCTTAGCCTCAGATTAATGAAGAAGCAAATAATATCTCAAAGGACAAGCAGCTACTCTTCTCTTACCTGTGCACTGGTTAGGGCCTACCCCGACGACGCCTGACAACGTGTTCGGGCCAGGCTCGGGGGCTCCTATCGGTGCAACAGACCCTGGGTCCGTTTCCCAGACTGTGCACAGGCCCGAGATCGAGGCTACAACATCCAAGACAATGCCAAGATGGAGAGATAAGCTCTTTGAGAAATCAGAGGGCAGGTTGAGAAGACTAGGTCAAGACAAAGAAACAAGATACCACCAAGGGAAAACCTCCCTTGTCGGGCAGGCGAGCCTGGCAAGGTTGGGGTTGCCCTGGAAGCAAGCCTCAAGACCATCCCGGTAGGCCTGCCGGGACCTGCGAAGGCAAACTACCCCACCAAGGCTCCACTGCACCACCTCACAGCGTCGCAAGTCATCAATCGGTGCGGTGTCAAGCCTCCAAGTGACTAAGTGGCTGTTCTTCGCCACATGGCAGCCACTTTCTATAGAAACCACCTCCAAATGACACCCGTCCAGAGACGTGTCATGCAGACAGACAAGAAGGTGGCTGAACAGCCTGGCAAGGCTTATCGGGCTGGCCTTGATGTGACACTAAGCGGCGCATTTAATGCGCTCTGCCCTGTCTGCAGAGTTAGGTATGATAGCACTGTTTGCTATCTAATCAATGCATAATGACTGATTTGCCATTGTGGTGACCCCTTGATCTATAAAAGGAGGCCCATGTCAACCATAGAAAGGATTCGGACCCTTGCACTCATACACGCGTAGCTGCTCTTGTCCCGAGGCAACCCTGCCAGGCTAGAGCGCTGCATTACCACCACCATCCACCATCAATCCACCAAAGCAGGAGTAGGGTTTTACGCCTCACGGCGGCCCGATCCTGGGTAAAATCGCCCGTGTGATCTCTGTCGTGCTGCGCTGCGGTTCTCCGCTCTTTGTGCAACGTGCTCAACCCCCCATCGAACCAAAAGGGGCTCATGGCCCCATAGGAGGCCGTGGTTTCCCACGACGTTGATGGTGGATGGTGGTGGTAACGCAGTGCTCTAGCCCGGCAGGGTTTCCTCGGGATGAGAGTAGCTACGTGCGTATGAGTGTACAAGGGTCCGAATCCTTTCTATGATTGCCATGGGCCTCCTTTTATAAATCAAGGGGTCACCACAATGGCAAATTAGCCATTATGCACTGATTATATAGCAAACAGTGCTATCATACCTAACTCTGCAGACAGGGTAGAGCGCATTAAATGCGCCACTTAATGTCACATCAAGGCTTGCCCGACAAGCCTTGCCGGGCTGTTCGGCCACCTTCTCTCTTGTCTACGTGACACGTCGCTGGACGGGTGTCATTTGGAGGTGGTTTCTGGAGAAAGTGGCTGCCATGTGCCGAAGAACAACCACTTAGTCACTTAATTGGAGGCTTGAAACCACACTGATTGATGACTTGCATCACTGTGAGGTGGTGCAGTGGAGCCTTGGTGGGGTAGCTCGCCTTCGTAGGTCCCGGCAGGCCTGCCGGGACGGTCTTGAGGCTTGCTTCTGGGGCAACCCCGACCTTGCCAGGCTCGCCTGCCCGGCAAGGGAGGTTTTCCCTGGGTGGTATCTCATTTCTTTGGCTTGACCTGATCTTCTCAACCTGCCCTTTGATTTCTCAAAGAGCTTATATCTCCATCTTGGCCTTGTCTTTGGATGTTGTAACCTTGATCGAGGGCATGTGCATAGTCTGGGCAACAGACCCAGGGTTTGTTGTACCGATAGGAGCCCTCGGGTCTGGCCTGAAGCGCTGTCGGGCATCATTAGGGTAGGCCCCAACCAACGCACAAGCGAGAGAGGAGTAGCTGCTTGTCTTTTGAGATCTTCTTTGCTCTTCATTATCTTGAGGTCGAGGCAGTTTCTGGTTCTCCCGCGCGTCGTATAACACTAATCGCAGTGGGGGAGATAATGGGCCACGATCTGCAGAGCACCCATGTCCCACGTTCACGGGGCGGTAACTGCCACCCCACTACCCTTCTCGCTTCGAGCGCCTCCGCCACATGTGCTGCATGCATTGCGCAGGGTTGGGGCGGATGTGGAGGGTACGAGAATGGGCGCCATGGTAGAAAGCCAGACGTCGTGGATTGGAGCAGAGGGTCGTCCTTGATTCTTCGAGTCGTTCATGGCCAGGGGAGCTGGACTGGCCAAGTGGGGCGGCCACCTCTATGAAAAGAATCCAGCCCCTTGCCATGCCCACCTATAAAAGGGGGCACGGTGCGAGATGTTCCTCCACACCTCCTTCCTTCCCCATCTCTGTAATAGCTCTCACTTATCATGGTGAGAGGTCGAGGGTCTAGCCCTGCTCCGATGGCGACGAGAACTTCTGCTCGATAGCGTCTCTCTCCTCCCTCCGAAGATGCGGGGGCTGAGCTCGCTGTGAGAAGAGGCGGGAGAGGGCGAGGTCGAGGTCGTCGTGGCGCACGGGGCCGAGAGGGCAGGGTGGTGCTCTGATCACACCCCCGCCGGCCGCTCCTCCCCCGATGGAAGGCCATGTCGGAGACCAGCCCCTGTAATTTGTCCTTAGGCTGTATAGGCCTCCGCGTGGCCGCCTCGGTCTCCCCACTCCATTTGCAAGGGTGATGGAGCTAGAACAGCTGTGCGCACTGAGACTACACATGAGGGGCTGCGGGAATGGCAGCATACGGGTGGATGTGGATTTCCTCGCCCTTCATGTCATATACTTCCGCCGTGGCTGGAAGACCTTTGTCCGTGCCCACGGCTTGTCGGAAGGACACGTCCTCCATTTTAAGTTAATGGAGGCCAATTTCCTTTCCGTCAAGGTTTTTGGGAGCTCAGGTGCTCGCTTAGGGTGCCGCGCAGAGAGCTCGACCGACGATGAAAGCTCCTCCTCGAGCGATAGCGACAAGCAGGACAGTAAGGGCGATGACGATGGCATCGACCGGGAGGGCGGTGACTCTGACTCCGGCTGAGCTCCAGTCGCACCCTCACCGTCAGGCCGCGGCACCATCATCTACACCTGCATCTCCTCCCCGGCAAGGTGATTTGTCGGGGAATTGGGCACAGGGGTGGAGATGGCGCTTCTGGCTCCTCCAGCAGCCTTTCAGTTGGGCCCCGGCAGGGTTCCTCGCGGGCTGCAGCTTCGTTTGCCCTATCGCGTCCTTCTGGCCTTGGTGGTGGCGGTGCGGAGCCCATCTCCACCGATCTCTTCACCATCACCTTCGCCCACGCCTCCGTGCTCCCGTAGGGCTACCTTTGTTGGAGCCCGACAGGGTCAGGCTGGGCTTGTGCCTAGGCACCCCTTTTGCCTTCTTCGCCTTCCACTGCTGTTCCTAGGAGGAGGGGGACAAGAAAAGGCATCACAAAGCACTTATCTTTTTTTTCAATCTAAAATCTATAGGCACTTGCCAAACTTTAGTTCAAATTATGTAATCTCTTTTATCCATATTTGTGTTCTGTAAGGTCTGTACTTGTTGATCAGCATAATAATGAAAAAGACAAACCTTTCCATGCACTTGTGCATGTAACATGTACATGCAGAGGCAGAATGCCTCTATACATTTAAGTAAACAAGTTTTTCCCGATAGGCTATCCTGTCGGTACCCTCAGTTTGCTGCCGTCGCGCTAGGCCTGCCAGGCACAAATTGTAACGAGGGACCAGCCCCCCACCAAGATTTCTCGCCAAAGGCCACTACAACTGCCCCGACCGAAGCAACGTTCAAGTCAGGGGACGGGAGCACCTATGTTTTGAAAGTGGTGGGGTTTTCTTATGCACAAGTTTTTGCTTACAGAACATGTATGGATATAAGAGAGAGAACTTATCTGTTTGGGCTTGCCGGAGATCACAATGTAGGCTTGTCTTCTCTTCTCCTCTTCGGGATCGAATCCATGGTAGGAGCCTGCAATTGGTGCAGATGAAAATGATGCCTCATACGGAGAGGAGAAACGTACGTAGCGTGCCAAAGATGTCGTGGAAAACCACGACCACCTATGGGACCATGAGCCCCTTTTGGTTCGGCCTCCGTCTCCCCACTCCATTTCCAAGGGCGATGGAGCTAGAATAGTCGCGCGCATTGAGACTACACATGAGGGGCTGCGGGAATGGCAGCATACGGGTGGATGTGGATTTCCCCGCCCCTCATGTCATGTACTTCCGTCATGGCTGGAGGACCTTTGTCTGTGCCCACAGCTTGTTGGAAGGGCACACCTCCATTTTAAGTTAATGGAGGCCGATTTCCTTTTCGTCAAGGTTTTTGGGAGCTCGGGTGCTCACTTGGGGTGCTGCACGGAGAGCTCGACCGACGAAAAAAGCTCTTCCTCAAGCGATAGCAACGAGGAGGACAGTGACGTCGATGACGATGGCACCGACCGGGAGGGCGACGACTCTGACTCCGGCTAAGCTCCAGCCGCACTGATGGACGCCGTGAGACATAAAACCCTACTCCTACTTTGGTGGATTAATGGTGGATGGTGGAGGAAACGCAGCGCTCTAGCCCGGTGTGACGCCCCCGATTCAATCGTACACTAATCATGCACGCAAATGTGTACGATCAAGATCAGGGACTCACGGGAAGATATCACAACACAACTCTACAAATAAAATAAGTCATACAAGCATCATAATACAAGCCAGGGGCCTCGAGGGCTCGAATACAAGTGCTCGATCATAGACGAGTCAGCGGAAGCAACAAAATCTGAGTACAGACATAAGTTAAACAAGTTGCCATAAGATGGCTAGCACAAACTGGGATACAGATCGAAAGAGGCGCAGGCCTCCTGCCTGGGATCCTCCTAACTACTCCTGGACATCGTCAGCGGGCTGCACGTAGTAGTAGGCACCTCCGGTGTAGTAGGGGTCGTCGTCGACGGTGGCGTCTGGCTCCTGGACTCCAGCATCTGGTTGCGACAACCAGAAAGAAAGGAAAGGAGGAAAAAAGGGGGGAGAAAGCAACCGTGAGTACTCATCCAAAGTACTCGCAAGCAAGGAACTAAACTACATATGCATGGGTATATGTGTAAGGAGGCCATATCAGTGGACTGAACTGCAGAATGCCAGAATAAGAGGGGGATAGCTAGTCCTATCGAAGACTACGCTTCTGGCAGCCTCCGTCTTGCAGCATGTAGAAGAGAGTAGACTGAAGTCCTCCAAGTAGCATCTCCAAGTAGCATCGCATAGCATAATCCTACCCGGCGATCCCCTCCTCGTATCCCTGAGAGAGAGCGACCACCGGTTGTATCTGGCACTTGGAAGGGTGTGTTTTATTAAGTATCCGGTTCTAGTTGTCATAAGGTCAAGGTACAACTCCAAGTCGTCCTGTTACCGAAGATCACGGCTATTCGAATAGATTAACTTCCCTGCAGGGGTGCACCACATAACCCAACACGCTTGATCCCATTTGGCCGGACACACTTTCCTGGGTCATGCCCGGCCTCAGAAGATCAACACGTCGCAGCCCCACCTAGGCAAAACAGAGAGGCCAGCACGCCGGTCTAAACCTAAGCGCGCAGGGGTCTGGGCCCATCGCCCTGAGCACACCTGCACGTTGCGTGGGCGGCCGAAAGCAGACCTAGCCTAGTGGCGTTCCAGTCCAATTCGGCGCGCGCCGCTCCGTCGCTGACGTCTGAAGTGCTTCGGCTGATACCACGATGTCGGGATACCCATAACTACTCCCACGTAGATGGTTAGTGCGTATAGGCTCGTAGCCGACTCAGATCAAATACCAAGATCTCGTTAAGCGTGTTAAGTATCCGCGAACGCCGAACAGGGCCAGGCCCACCTGTCTCCTAGGTGGTCTCAACCTGCCCTGTCGCTCCGCCACAAAGTAACAGTCGAGGGCCGTCGGGAACCCAGGCCCACCTCTACTGGGATGGAGCCACCTGTCCTTTCAGCCCCCTCGTCAGAATCACTTGCGGGTACTCAATGAGCTGACCCGACTTTAGTCACCATCTGTATAGTATGTATGTATGTATAGTATATACCCGTGATCACCTCCCAAGTGATCACGGCCCGATAGTATAGCAAGGCAGACTGACAAGAATGTAGGGCCAATGATGATAAACTAGCATCCTATACTAAGCATTTAGGATTGCAGGTAAGGTATCAACAGATGTAGCGACAATGTCAGGCTATGCATCAGAATAGGATTAACGAAAGCAGTAACACGCTACACTAATCTAATGCAAGCAGTATAGAGTAGAATAGGAGATATCTGGTGATCAAGGGGGGGGCTTGCCTGGTTGCTCTGGCAAGAGAGAGGGGTCGTCAACTCCGTAGTCGAACTGGTCGGCAGCAGCGTCGGTCTCGTAGTCTACCGGAGAGAAGAGGGGGAAGAAATAATGAATACAGAGCAAACAAAGCATCACAAAATATAACAAGGCAATACGCGGTGTTCGGTGTGCCCTAACGCGGTAGTAGGTGATACCGGTGAAGGGGGAAAAACATCCGGGAAAGTATCCCCGGGGTTCCGTGTTTTCGGGCAGAGGAGCCGGAGGGGAAAAGTTGCGAGTTTGATATGTTAGGGGTGTGTGGTGGACGAACGGGCTGCATATCCGGAATCGTCTCGTCGTTCTGATCAACTTTCATGTTGAAAATATTTTAATCTGAGTTACGGATTAAAAGATATAATTTTCTAAAGATTTTATTAATTTCTGAAATTTAACTAATTAATTATTTAATTCGAAAATGAATTTATGACGTCAGCATGATGTCATGCTGACGTCAGCAGTCAACAGGGTTGACTTGGTCAACCTGACAGGTGGGTCCCGTTCATCATTGACTGTTTAGTCTAATTAATGTTTAGCTAATCTAATTATTGTTTAATTAAACTAATTAGTTAATTAGGTTAATCTAATTATGATTAATTAACTTAATTAATTCCTTAATTAATTAATTAATTTAATTATTATTTATTTATTTAATATATATATATTTTTTAATTCTTTTTTTTTTATAAAACCGTTCTAGGGCGGGGCCCCCTAGTCAGTGGCCCGGGGGCCATAGCGGGCAAACGGGTTACGACCACGGGCGTACGGGCGTGGG